>NC_053434.1:45479694-45601071 GCF_007990345.1 Gossypium hirsutum
TATTACCGGTACATTCACCCTCTTTGATACTAATGTAATTGCTTTGATTGACCCCGGTTCTACTCATTCTTACATATGTGAAACCTTAGCATCCAGTAAGACTTTATCTATTGAGTCTACTGAGTTTGTAATTCGGGTGTCAAATCCCTTGGGTCGTTACGTGCTTGTCGACAAAGTGTGTAAGAAATGTCCCCTGGAAAATTCGAGGTTCCTATTTTCCAGCGGACTTGATGCTTTTGCCGTTTGATGAATTTGATGTTATCCTTGGGTTGGATTGGTTGACTGCGCATGATGCGATTGTGATTGCAAGAGCAAGACTATTGATTTGAGGTGCGCAAATAACGAAGTAGTCCGAATTGAGTCGCGGACTTGGAGGGGATGCCAGCTGTAATATCAGCAATGTTGGCACAGAAATATGTAAGAAAAGGGTGCGAAGCATACCTTGCATATGTGCTTGATGACAAAGAATTAGAAAAGAAACCCCAATCTGTGCCGGTGGTTTGTGAATACCCGGATGTTTTTCCGGAAGAATTACCGGGTTTACCACATGTTCGGGAGGTAGAGTTTGGTATTGAGCTTGTACCTGGGACTACGCCGATTTCGATAGCTCCGTATCGTATGGCACCAACCGAGTTAAAGGAGTTGAAAGCTCAGTTGCAAGAACTGACGGAGAGAGGTTTCGCTCGACCAAGTTTCTCACCTTGGGGTGCACCAGTATTGTTCGTGAAAAAGAAGGACGGAACCATGAGGTTGTGCATTGACTATCGTCAGCTGAATAAAGTGACGATAAAGAACAAATATCCGTTGCCGCGCATCGATGATTTGTTCGACCAACTGAAGGGAGCCTCAGTGTTCTCAAAAATAGATTTGAGATCGGGCTATTATCAGTTGCGAATTCGAGATCCAGATATTCCCAAAACTGCCTTCAGAACGAGATATGGTCACTACGAATTCTTAGTGATGCCGTTTGGGCTCACTAATGCCCCTGCGGTATTTATGGATTTGATGAATCGGATCTTCAGACCGTATTTGGATAAGTTCGTAGTTGTGTTCATTGATGACATTTTGGTCTATTCAAGAGATGAGACCGAACATGCTGGGCATCTGAGGCTAGTGCTGCAAATTTTGCGGGATAAGCAGTTATATGCTAAGTTCAGTAAGTGTGAGTTCTGGTTAAGAGAGGTTAGCTTCTGGGTCATGTGGTATCCGCGTCGGGTATTCGAGTTGACCCGAACAAAATTTCAGCCATACTTGACTGGAAACTCCGAGAAATATTACTGAAGTTCGGAGCTTTTTGGGGCTCGCCGGTTATTACCGACGATTGTGAAAGGTTTCTCGATGATAGCCACACCAATGACGAAGCTACTTCAAAAGGATGTTAAGTTCGAGTGGACGGAGAAATGTCAGAAAAGTTTCAACCAACTGAAAACTCATTTGACTGAAGCTCCAATTTTGGTGCAACCCGAATCAGGTAAAGAGTTTGTCATTTATAGTGACGCATCCCTACTTGGTTGGTTGCGTATTGATGCAAGAAGGTCGAGTCGTGGCCTATGCGTCGAGACAATTGAAGCCACACGAGAGGAATTATCCGACCATGATCTCGAACTAGCTGCCATCGTGTTTGCTTTAAAATATGGCGACATTATCTGTTTGGTGAGAAGTGCCATGTATTTTCGGATCACAAAAGTCTCAATATTTGATGACTCAACGAGACTTGAATCTGTGACAAAGACGTTGGCTTGAGTTGTTGAAAGATTACGAGCTTGTCATTGATTACCACCCGGGAAAGGCTAACGTGGTTGCGGACGCCTTAAGCCGGAAGTCATTGTTTGCTTTACGAGCGATGAACGTGCATTTGTCTGTTCTACCAGACAGTGTGTTAGTAGCTGAATTAAAAGCTAAACCATTATTGACTCACCAAATTCGTGAAGCTCAGAAAGTCGATGATGAATTGGTTGCAAAACGGGCTAAGTGTTTTCCGAACGAGGAATCGGAGTTTCAAATTGATGATGATGATTGTTTGAGGATCAGAAATCGTTTGTGTGTTCCAAGGAATTCGGAACTCATTTCGATGATTCTGAACGAAGCCCATTGTAGCCGAATGTCAATTCACCCGGGGAGTACGAAAATGTACAACGATTTGAAACGTCAATTTTGGTGGCATGGTATGAAACGGACATCTCTGACTTTGTTTCGAGATGTTTAACATGTTAACAAGTGAAAGCGGAACATCAAGTGTTTTCAGGATTACTCCAGCCGATCATGATACCCGAGTGGAAATGGGATCGAGTCACAATGGACTTTGTGTCCGGACTGCCCTTGTCAGCAAGTAAGAGGGTTGCGATATGGGTTATTGTTAATAGACTGACTAAGTCGGCTCATTTCATCCCCGTACGTACGGATTTTTCATTGGAGAAACTAGCTGAATTGTACGTTTATCAAATTGTGAGATTACACGGGGTACCTGTTTCTATCGTGTCGGATAGAGATCCGAGATTCACCTCACGATTTTGGAAGAAATTGCAAGAAGCTCTGGGTACCAAGCTGCATTTTAGCACTGCTTTTCACCCCCAAACCGATGGTCAATCCGAGAGGATAATTCAGATACTTGAGGATATGTTGAGATGTTGCATCCTCGAGTTCAGTAGTTCATGGGAACGGTATTTACCTTTGATTGAATTCGCTTACAACAATAGTTTTCAATCAAGTATTAAGATGGCACCTTACGAGGCTTTGTACGGTCGTAAATGCCGTACACCATTGTTTTGGACCGAGCTCGGTGAAAGTAAAATTTTCGGAGTTGATTTGATTAGAGATGCTGAACAGAAAGTAAAGGTAATCCGTGAAAGTCCGAAGGTAGCCACGGATCGTCAGAAATCGTACGCAGATTTGAAACGAAAAGACATCGAGTATCAGGTGGGAGACAAAGTGTTCCTTAAGGTTTCACCTCGGAAAAAGATACTCAGGTTCGGCCGTAAGGGCAAGTTGAGCCCAAGATTCATTGGGCCGTACGAAATCTCCGAACGAGTTGGTCCGGTTGCGTATAGATTGATTTTGCCCCCGGAGCTTGAAAAGATTCATGACGTCTTTCATGTTTCGATGCTTCGACGCTATCGATCTGATCCATCGCACATAATTAGCCCATCGGAGGTTGAAATTCAAGTCGACATGAGCTATGAAGAAGAACCGGTGCGTATCCTAGCTCGTGAAGTGAAGGAGTTGCGAAACAAAAGAGTTTCGCTAGTAAAGGTGTTATGGCTCAAACTCGGGATCGAGGAAGCTACTTGGGAGACCGAGAGCTCGATGAAAGAACGATACCCAAACCTATTTACCGGTAAGATTTTCGGGGACGAAAATTTCTTAAGTGGGGGAGAGTTGTGACAGCCCAAAGTTGACCCTAGTCGGGAAGTGGTTTCGGGACCGCTAAACCGAGTCACCGAAATGTTTGAATGTGATACTTATTGTGTAGAATATGTAATTATGAATGTGTGAAAATTTCAAGCTTCAATTTGGTTGATTTCATGTGAATTTAGTCAATAGGACTTATGTGAGAAAATTCTAAAATGTGATAGGTCAATGTGTGAGGACCTACTAGTGCATGTGGACAAAGGGGGGACTTGCATGTCAAATTCCCCCCTTAATGAGTAGTGGCCGGCCATGACAAGGAAGGATGGGCAAAACATGTCATGAAACATGTTTTGTTAGTGGAAGAATAAAATAAGGAGTATGGGTAATAAAGAAATGGAAAACAAAAGAAAAAAAAAAAGAAGGTGTGTGTGGTGTTTGTCCCCCCCATTGCCGTGAGCTCAAGAGAAGAAAGGAGAAAAGTTTGTGTTCATCCTTTCTCACCTCCATTTTTAGCCTAAATTAGAAAGAAAAACAAAGAAAAAAATTTCTCATCCTTTGGTTCATCCTTGGCCAAAAATTTTAAGGAGGAAAGAAGAAGAAAGGTGAAGAGATTCGGCCATGCATGTAGCTAGGCCAAGCTCAAGAGCAAAGGGGAAATAAAACCGATAAAGGGAAGGAAAAAGTGGTTGAATAGCTAGCGGAATCGTTCGACAACACCCGAGGTAAGTTCTTGAGTAAGAGATCTTAAATTTCGATGTGATTAAATCATGCTCTATGTGTGGCTATTGAGCCGAATGTGCAAGGACAATATGTGCCTTGTGTTTGAGTTTCGTAAACGAAAATGAAATATGAATGTGCTATGAATTATTGTTAGATGTGCATGATTAATTGAATGCTGTCCGGGCTAAGTCCCGAAGGCTTTGTGCTAAGTGAATATATCCGGATTAAGATCCGAAGGCCTTTGTGCGAGATACTAAATCCGGGTTAAGTCCCGAAGGCATTCGTGCGAGTTATTAAATCCGGGTTAAGTCCCGAAGGCATTCGTGCGAGTTATTAAATCCGGGTTAAGTCCCGAAGGCATTCGTGCGAGTTATTAAATCCGGGTTAAGTCCCGAAGGCATTCGTGCGAGTTGTTAAATCCGGGTTAAGTCCCGAAGGCATTCGTGCGAGTTGTTAAATCCGGGTTATGTCCCGAAGGCATTGTGTGAGTTACTAAAACCGGGCTATGTCCCGAAGGCATTTGAACGAGGAGCTATATCCGGTTAAATCCCGAAGGTACGTGATTTGGTAATGAATGAGCTTGCTGTAAAATTCCAGCGAATACTTGAAAAACATCCCAATATGGGGATATGTTACGTATGTGTTGAATTTAATCGAGCCCTTACAATAAATGTTCGCTCAGTTGATAAACGAGCTACCGGCCTTCGGCCAAGTTAGTTTATTGTGTATGTACATAAGGGTTATTAATGTTGTGAAGCAAGTTTGATATCGGTAAATTGCGTATTATTAAATATTCCGTTTAGCTAAATGTGTGCTATTCTTTATGCATGCTGGAATTCCTTGCTCAAACTTACTAAGCATAAATTGCTTACTCGTTACATTGCTCCTCTGTTTTATAGATTTTTGGTTCTCCAGCTATCGGACTCGGGATCTTGAAGTCGAAGTCGCCCACACTATCAAAGGCTCTTTTGGGTACTATTTTGGTTGAATTTTGTTATGGCATGTATAGGACTACCCATTGTTGTCTTTCGAGTACTTTATGAAATGTATAAGTGTACAGCCATGCGAAGATGGCTTGTAGAAGTGGAGTATGGCATTAGACCATTCGTATTTATGAATGTATAGATGGTTTCATGATGTAACTATGTTGGAATGGAAGTGTTGAGCAAATGATCAGCCACTAGAATGGCTAAGTATGATCATATGTGGGCTTATGTATGACAAGGCCCTAGTTGGTCCATGAAACCCCAAATTAGGTAAGGTTCACTTTGAAAACAGAAGCTGATAGCAGCAGTGGTGTGGATTGGAAAAATCACAAGAATTCGTAGGAGTGGAATTAAATAGTGAATAAATTATGTAATCGAACCTTGATGAATCTACTTTCATATGGAAGTAACGAAACAATTATAGGAACAGTACAGAAAGAGATATTCGGGTTCTTGTGGAACAGGGCCAGAACAGTTTCTGGATTCACTGTTCCGCCTTTGGAAATTCACTATAAATTGACCAGAGATAATTAGGGGTCATACCATATATGTATGGATTCCTCTCTGAGTCTAGTTTCCATAGAAACAAACGGCATCAGTATTGAAGCTCTGTGCAGAGAGATATCCCAGTCGTAATGGGAAAAGGTCAGTGTAGTCGACCCCTGTAACATGGGAGACTTTGACTAATAAACTGTACTAGTTGGCCCGACCAAAAATTCTAAAAAAAAAATCCATAGGTGGGGACATGAGTCTAGTTTCAGGGAAAAATCACAAAACTGATTTTTGAGTTGTGAAACTCAAGATATGATTTTTGAAGCAACTAGTACTCAGACTGGGCAGTGTCTGGAAAAATTTTTCAAAGTTTGTTAACATCTCGTGTCCGACTCCGGTGTCGGTCTCGGGTTCGGGGTGTTACAGATACTGTCATACGGCCTTGCTTAAGTTCCAAGAATTCCTTACGCTTTTGATCGATGAACCATTGACTAATATATTTCTTTTGAAATTCCGCTTGGAAGAAGTCCCAAGTAACTCGTTCGTTTGGGACTATGGAAATCAGGGTCCTCCACCAATAGTAGGCTGAGTCCCGCAACAAGGATATAGCACACTTTAGACATTCATCGGGCATGCATGACAGTTCATCAAACACCCGAATGGTGTTATCAAGCCAGAACTCGGCCCTTTCAGCATCATCAGTAACTATGGCCCTGAACTCCTCAGCCCCGCGCTTCCTAATCAAGTCTACAGGTGGCTTACTCAGCCTCACAGGATCAGTAACTGATGGCATTACGGGCTCCTGGGGTGGATTATTCAAATTCGGGACTTGTTGGACAGCCGGATTGGTTCGGGCATACTGCGCGACCCACTCATTCATCATGGTAAAGAAGGCTTGTTTAGCCCCCTCACCTGGATTATTCGCAGATGACTGAGGTTCAACAGGCGGCGTCCCTTGTGCAGGAGCAGCCGCTACACTTTCAACGTCATCCGCCAAGGTTCTCTCTACACCGGGATCCATTTACTAATCAAAACAAAAATTTTAACCGTCAGAAGTCATCACACATTTAAACATTAACATTAAGGCATGTATAGCTAGACTCATACGTGCTATGTAGTCCTAGAACCGACTAAACCATAGCTCTGATACCAATCAAATGTAACACCCCGAACCCGAGACCGTCGCCGGAGTCGAACACGAGGTGTTAACAGACTTCCAACCACTTATTAAAATTTTTCCAGACAAGTTGCCAATCTGCGTACTAGTCGCTTTAAAAATCATATCTTGAGCTCTGGAACTCGAAATCCAGTTCCGTGAATTTTCCCTGAAACTAGACTCATATGCCCATCTACATATTTTTTTCTAGAATTTTTTGTCTGGCCAATTAGTACAGTTTATTAGTCAAATTCTCCCATGTTACTGGGGTCGACTACACTGACCTTTGCGCATTACGACCTAGATATCTCCCTGTACAGAGCTTCAATACTGATTCCGTTTGTTTCTATAGAAACTAGACTCAGAGAGGAATCTATACATATATGGAATGGCTCCTAATTATCTCTGGTTAATTTATAATGAATTTCCAAAGTCGGAACAGGGAACCCAGAAACCGTTCTGGCCCTGTCTCACGAGAACCTGAATATCTCTTAACATACTGTCCATATGATTGTTTCGTTACTTCTATATGAAAATAGACTCATCGAGCTTCGATTACATAATTTATTCACTAATTAATTCCATTCCTACTAATTTTTGTAATTTTTCAATCCCACGTCACTGCTGCTGCCAGCATCTGTTACTGAAGCAACTACGTCCATTTCGTGATTTCTCATTGATCTAACTAGTAATTCATCATACATATCACAAAATTATAATCATGACTAGCCATACCAAAGGCTAATCATTGTCAAACATCTCCCTACTATGTTATTGCCGTATCATGAATCTTAACACCAAAATTAATCAGCCATGACATATGGCATAAAAATCGTATTACCAAGACTTACGACCCAACATTAGAACCAAATTCAACCGAACATTATGCCATTTTTGCATGGCTAAAAGTTTACATACCAAATTTCAACAAAACATATTAGCCTATACATGCCGAAATGTTCTCCTAGACCAACTAAGAAGAAAATACCAAAGGTTGCTAGCCGGTGTGATGACTTCGACGACGGCACGATCACGCAAAAAGAGACGAGTCCAAGAAACCTAGAATAGGTGACAAGCAAACACCGAATGAGTATATAACTCAGTAAGCCATAAGCATTCCACAACCATCCATTAATAAAATTATCACAACAGGAAACAATGAAATGAGGTTAAGTACTCCATCCATACCGAACTATACCATAGTTCCTTAAACCCTATGGTTCAATCTCATACCAAGTCCTACATTGACCTTTCATACATCATTTTATTTTCGTTATAATCATACAATTAAACAAACTTTCACCTATTCCACAATGAACCTTATGTACGTGACTTCAACTATAATCGTCACATAGGTTCAAAACTTACCAAGCTCAACTCCAAATATGAACATAGCGCCTATTAGCCATGAACTCAAGGTACTTACCTTTTCCGCTGTCCAAAATTGACTCGCACCCTTCATGTAAATAATTTATATAAAATATATATTGGGTTGCACACATAATGTTTAGTAATCAACCGCGCACACTTAGTGCCATGCACTTTAAACTCACGCACTTAGTGCCATGCATTTCAAGTTCGCACACTTACCTTTTCCGCTGTCCAAAATCGACTCGGTAAAGTCGCACCCTTAATGTAAATAATTTATAGAAAATATATATTGGGTTCGCACACATAGTGCTTAATAATCAACCGCGCACACTTAGTGCCATGTACTTTAAACTCACACACTTAGTGCTGTACAATTTAAACCCGCACACTTAGTGCCAATCTCATGACCGTGAACACTTCTTGCCCGCACAGTTAGTGCCGAAAACCAGCCACTCTATAGGCTTCACTTCCTTTTTACACTCGACAATTTCATCTCTACTTACATATACATTTGTATACATTTCATCTCATTAAACACAATGGTATAGGTATTACGATCATTTAAATCAATACCAAAGATATGCTTAATGACTTACCTGTATTGGGTAAGACGGTTCCGACTCGGCTACTCGATGATCTTTTCTTTGCCTTTGCTCGATTCTCCTCCTTTAACTCCTTGAGCTTAATCAATAAATCAACTAGTTTAACCGCCTTGCTAAATATTTACAATCCAATTACACATGCATATTTATGTTAGCATATTCGGCAATCACCCTTACTAATCACCCACTTGATCAATTATAGAGAATCAAAGTTAATATCACAATGTGTACCCTATATGGCCCATTATACATAATCAAATTTAACATCATCTATATATTTACTCATATGGCCGAATATACCTAATCATACATACACCTAACCAAAAATAATTTCTAAAATCTTTATATCATTTATACACTAAGCCGAGTACTCTTACCAAGTTCACCTATATTCTTCAACAAATTCTTCATTGATCAAACACATATTTGGCTAAAGAAATGGCAATTTTAGCAACTTTTGATTTAATACTTTATCAATTATAATACATCTAAATATTTTTTTCATATTATTAACACAATTCACATACATTACTTAATATAACATTTTCACATTCGGCATTAGTATCAACCATAGTAGCCGATTCTTCCTACTTTGTACCCATGCATCTATTTGATCCTTAGTTAGTTCAAACACTCAAAGTCAACCATCTCCATACCTCATCACCAAAGACATCAAAATACCAACCAAGAATTGTAACATGCATGGCCGAATATCATCTCCATCATTTAACAAAGTTTGAACCATGGCTAGGTAGATTTCAAATTTACAACTTAAAATATACATGAATCTCAAAGAATAATATCAAACATACCTCAATCTAGTTACATGCATGGCCAATCTTCCTCCTAATCCTCTTCCAAACCAAACATGAAGCAAGAACTCCTTCCTCCTTCCTTAGAATTTTCGGTCAAAAGAGGATGAAAAAGGATGAACAAATTTTTCTTTTCCTTTCTTTAGCTCACGGCAATGGGGGGGGAAACAACCACTCATTTTTTTGTTTTCATTTCTTTATTACCCATACTCCTTATTTTATTTTTTTCTAACATACCTCACTAAGCCAACATGTTCCTAACATGTTTCCACCCATAGCATGGCCAACCACTAGCTCAAATTTTGGGTAATTTGACATGCAAACCCATCATTTTCATAACATGCATTAATAGACCATTTTAAATTAGCCTATCATATTTTCACCATGTCTCATATCTATCCCTATTTAATAATTTCTCATGCAATTGGCAAAATTGGAGAATGAAACTTCCACATACTCATGTACACACATAATAAGCATAGAATATGGAAATTAATTATTTTTATGACTCGGTTTTGTGGTCCCGAAACCACTTCCCGACTAGGGTCAATTTTGGGCTGTCACATATTTAAGGGACACTGTATGGAAGTTTGATCTTGGATGTTTTGATATTTGTGAAATGATTATTAAATGTTTCGATTTGCCTTGCAATGCCTTTAACCTTATGCAACACCCCAAACCCGGCCTGGACGTTATGGTCAAATCTGGCGATGTCACATTGAAGTGATTTTTACAAAGTGCGAAATTGTTAAAAACCCATTCTCCATTAACCCTATTTGACTGACCTTGATGATGATTTCAAGGCTGGTCATTTATCTTCAAAATGCAAGTCGTTTGTCAAAAATTAATCATATTAAAACATCATTGTCTATTTAAAAATGACGTTTCTTGCGAAAGCTTTTGAAGGGTGTTGCGTAGCCGTGATTTTTTGAATAGCATTTATCTTTTGAAAACCCCTGTCCTATTGCTAGTAGATATAAATAAAACCCTAAATTAAACGTTAAAAATTTAAAGAGGCCTTATTACAAAAAAAAACACCCAAATTAAAATACTTATAATTTAAAAGTCAAAACTATAGGCATGCGCGATTGTGTGGCCACCTTCAAGTTCCTTGCAGGACCAATCCATCTACGGATTACCTGCGCAGATAAATAGAAGGGAGAGTTTATGAAAATCAGTGTGTAATCCCTTAATAAACAGACAGTCAACAATACAGTGAGCAAATACAGTCTGGGCCTAAGCCCTTTTTAGTCACAGTGGCAATATTAGTTTGGGCTTTAGCCCATCTTAATACAGAAACAGTCATATGCTCGAGCCTTTGCCCATTGCAGTAACAGTAAACAGTATGCAGGTGCTACCCATCCAGCGTCTACACTCCATCTCCGTCCAACCCAACACTCCATGAAGGGATATAATCAACCCACCCATCCCTACACTCTAGAATTAGCACCGGTTGTGGCACTAAACAGTATTTGCAATAGAGCTGCCAGTATAATAGGCTTAGAGCCATTAGTGATTTGCAGTAGAGCTACTAGTACAATACACTTCCTCCAATCATATAAAAACCCACCCCTATGCAATGTATCATGCCACATGTCATGTCATATCATAATATTATACATGTACTAAACACAGTTATAATAGCATGCTAAAATATAACCATATATCACATAGGGGCAAAACAGTCATTTTACCATATAAGGGCAAAATAGTCATTTTATAACCTAAGGGAATAACAGTCATCTTACCACATAAGCGGTTATAGGTACGCTTACCGACCCAACAATAAGTTCATAGTTGTCTCGGACGGCCCGTGAAACCTTAACAATCATACAGTGAAAATGGGCCTAAGGCCTATTATGTAGGCCCAAGTAGGCCCACAAGCCCGTGTGGCCCACAAAGCCAAAAAATGGTCTTGGATGTGTGAATTACATAGCCTGGCCCAACAATCCCCACACGTCCGTGCCCGTGTAGAGCCTATGAGTCCGTGAGGCCCACACGTCCCATTTTGGCCCAACGTGGCTCAAAATGGCCTAAGCCCATGAAATCGCTCATGGTGGCCTCTACGATCAAACGCCCACGTTTTATGCGTTCGGATTACCACATGAGCGAGCGCACGCTTGTATAGCGTCCACAGTCGTAGTTTTTGGCTTTTGCCAATTTATGATTATAGCAGTATGTAATCCCCTAATAAACAGACGGTCAACCATACAGTGAGCAAATATAGTCTGGGCCTAAGCCCTTTTTAGTAACAGTGGCAATATTAGTTTGGGCTTTAGCCCATCTCAATACAGAAACAATCATATGCTCGAGCCTTGGCCCATTGCAGTAACAGTAAACAGTATGCAAGTCCTACCCATCCAGCTTCTACACTCTATCTCTGTCCAACCCTACACTCCATGAAGGGATATAATCAACCCACCCATCCCTACACTCCAAAATTAGCACCGGTTGTGGCACTAAATAGTATTTGCAGCAGAGCTGCCAGTATAATAGGCTTAGAGCCATCAGTGATTTGCAGTAGAGCTACCAGTACAATACACTTCCTCCAATCATATAAAAACCCACCCCATGTAATGCATCATGCCACATGTCATGTCATATCATAATATTATACAAGTACCAAACACAGTTATAATAGCATGCGAAAATATAACCATATATCACATAGGGGCAAAACAGTCATTTTATCACATAAGGGCAAAATAGTCATTTTATCACATAAGGGCAAAATAGTCATTTTCACATAAGGGCAATGTGACAGCCCAAAATTGACCCTAGTCGAGAAGTGGTTTCGGGACCACTAAACCGAGTCACCGAAATGTTCGAATGTGATATTTATTGTCTAGAATATGTAATTATGAATGTGTGAAAAATTCAAGCTTCGATTTAGTCGATTGCATGTGAGTTTTAGTAAATAGGACTTATGTGAGAAAATTTTGAAATGTGATAGGTCAAAGCATAAGGACCTATTAGTGCATGTTGAAAAAGGGGGACTTGCATGTCAATTTCCCCCCTCTATTAGTAGTGGCCGGCCATGACAAGTATGGTAGACCAAGTGTGATGGGCAAGACATGTCATAGACATGTTGTGTTGGTGCATCATGGGTGGAAACAATAAAATAATGAGCATGGTAATTAAATAATGAAAGGGAGGAGTGATGAAAAAAAAAGAATGGTCTCATCCATGCCCCCCATTGCCGTGAGTAAAAGAAAAGAAAAGAAAAATTGTGTTCATCCTTTTTCATCTTCTTTTGGCCGAAAATTCTAAGGAAGGAGGAAGGAGTTCTTGCTTCATGTTTGGTTTGGAAGAGGATTAGGAGGAGGTTTGGCCATACTTGTATCTAGATCAAGGTATGTTTGAGGTTGTGCCATGAGATTCATGCATGCTTTTTAGTTGCTAGCTTGAGTTCTAATTAGCCCATGGTTCAAATCTTTGCTATGTCATGGGGATGATATTCGGCCTAGGTGGATTTTGTGTTAATGCCATTGCATGCTAAATATGAAGCTTGTTAATGATGCATGTGATGGTGGATTGATGATTCTTGAATCTTCTTTTTAGCATTTTTGAGTGAGCACATATGTGCATTGGTTGCTAGATGGAGAAGAATCGGCTAGCAAGTTGTGTGCTAAGGCCGAATATAATTTTTGTATATTAATGAGTAATGCATGTGTTAAATTGATGGAAAGGGAGAGGATGCTTTACTAGTGTATATATGTGTGTATTAGCCAAGTTTTGAACTTGAAACAAAATGGTGTTTAGTCAATACAAGTGACCATACTTGTAGAATGTATTAAGTGTTGCAATCGGCCCCAACATAGACATGCATATTCGGCCATAGGAAGGAGATTGGTGTTGCATGTATTCGGTTAGAGGCAAGCATATTGATGCTTTTGTCTTGGCTTAGAAAATTCGGCCAAGGGGGAAAATTAGCTAAAATGTTGAGTTTGATTCATGATTCCGTACATATGTGACTTTAATGTCTAATGTATAAATATGGGCTAAGTGCCTTGTGTTCCTCTTTTCGATGCTCAAATGATTAAATCAATTTATTTGTTTAATTAAGCTCAAGAGCAAAGGGGAACTAAATCCGATAAAGGGAAGGAAAAAGTGGTCGAATAGCTATCGGAATCGTTCGACAACATCCGAGGTAAGTTCTTGAGTAAAAGAGCTTAAATTATGATTTGATTAGATCATGTTTTAAGCAAATCAAAATCATGCTCTTTGTGTGTGGCTATTGAGCCGAAATTGCAAGAATGATAAGTGTCTTGTGTTTGAGTTTTGCTAACGAAAACGAAATACGAATGTTCCATGATTTATTGTTAAATGTGCATGGTTATTTGAATGATGTCCGGGCTAAGTCCCGAAGGCTTTGTGCTAAGTGACCATATCCGGACTAAGATCCGAAGGCATTTGTGCGAGATACTAATTCCGGGCTAAGCCCGAAGGCATTTGTGCGAGTTACTAAATCCGGGTTAAGTCCCGAAGGCATTTGTGCGAGTTACTATAACCGGGCTATGTCCCGAAGGTATTTGAACGAGTAGCTATATCCGGTTAAATTCCGAAGGTACGTGATTTCGGAATGAATGATCTTGCTGTAAAAATTTCAGTTAATACGCTTGAAACATCCCAACATTGAGGTATGTTTCGTATGTGCTTTGAATTAGTTGAGCCCTTACAAATAAGTATTCGCTCAGTTGATAAATGAGCTACCGGCCTTTGGCTAAGTTGATCTTTGTGTATGAATAAAAGGGTTGGTAATGTGAAGTAAGTATGATATTGAAAAATTGTGCATATGAAATTATCCGTTTAGCTACATGAATGCTATACTTTTGTTGTGCTGGAATCCCTTGCTCAAAACTTACTAAGCATAAATTGCTTACTCCGTCTCCTTGATTCTCTGTTTTATAGATTTTGGTTCTCCAGCTATCGGACTCGGGATTTTGAAGTCGAAGTCGCCCACACTATCAAAGCCCCCCTCTTTTGGTACAATTTTGGTTGAACTTCGAAATGGCATGTATAGGACTACCCTTTTTGTTGGGGGTCATGGACCCTTTGGACTTGTATAATTTTGGATAGCCATGCGAAAATGGCTTATATATGTTTGAGTATAATGTTATAATCATTTGGTATGGATATGGTTATTGAGAGGTGTGGATATGCTTAACAAGGATTGGCCATGGGAATGGTTAATCACTATCATAATTTGTGCTATTTATGCTAAAAGGGCTAGTTGAATCATGGAAACTATGAAATAGGTAAAGTCTACCTTAAAGGCAGATGCTGACAGCAGCAGTGATGTAGATTTGGAAAATCACTAAAAATAGTAGGAAGGGAATTAAATAGTGAATAAATTATGTAAACGAACCTTGATGAATCTATTTTTATAGGAAAGTAACGAAATGATCATATGGACAGTATGTTAAGAGATATTCAGGTTCTTGTAAGACAGGGCCAGAACAGTTTCTGGATTCCCTGTTTTTACTTTGGAAATTCATTATAAATTAACCAGAGATAATTAGGAGTCATGACATATATGTATAGATTTCTCTTTGAGTCTAGTTTCTATAGAAACAAACGAGATCAGTATTGAAGCCCTGTACAGGGAGAATACCAAGTCGTAATGTGCAAAGGTCAGTGTAGTCGATCCCTGTAACATGGGAGACTTTGACTAATAAACTGTACTAATTGGCCAAACCAAAAATTCTAGAAAACAATATGTAGATGGCCATACGAGTCTAGTTTCAGGGAAAATTTACAGAACTGGATTCCGAGTTTCTGAACTCAAGATATGATTTTTTAAGCAACTAGTATGCAGATTGGCAGTGTCTGGGAAATTTTTTTATAAGTGGTTTAAAGTCTGTTAACACCTCGTGTTCGACTCTGGTGACGGTCTCGGGTTCGGGATGTTACAGGGAAAATAGTCATCTTACCACATAAGCGGGTCTAGGTACGCTTACCGACCTGCAAGTAAGTTCATAGTTGTCTCAGGCGACCCGTGCAACCTTAACAATCATATAGTGAAAATGGGCCTAAGGCCTATTATGTAGGCCCAGGTGGGCTCACATGCCCGTGTGGCCCATAAAACCAAAAAATGGCCTTGGCCATGTGAATTACACAGCCTGGCCCAACAATCCCCACACGTCCGTGCCCGTGTGGGCCCCATGAGTCCGTGAGGCCCACACGTCCCATTTTGGCCCAACATGGCTCAGAACGGCCTAAGCCCATGAAATCGCTCATGGTGACCTCAAATGCCCACGTTTTATGCGTTCGGATTACCACATGAGTGAGTGCACGCTTGTATAGCGTCCATAGTCATATTTTTTGGCTTTTGCCAATTTATGATTATAGTAGTGTGTAATCCCTTAATAAACAGATAGTGAACCATACAGTGAGCAAATACAGTCTAGGCCTGAGCCTTTTTTAGTAACAGTGGCAGTATTAGTTTGGGCTTTAGCCCATCTCAATACAGAAACAATCATATGCTCGAGCCTTGGCCCATTGCAGTAACAGTAAACAGTATGCAAGTCCTACCCATCCAGCCTCTACACTCCATCTCCGTTCAACCCTCCACTCCATGTAGGGATATAGTCAACCCACCCATCCCTACACTCTAGAATTAGCACCGGTTGTGGCACTAAATAGTATTTGCAGCAGAGCTGCCAGTATAATATGCTTAGAGTCATCAGTGATTTGCAGCAGAGCTACCAGTACAATACACTTCCTCCAATCATATAAAAACCCACCCCCATGCAATGCATCATGCCACATGTCATGTCATAACATAATATTATACATGTACTAAACACAGTTATAATAGCATGGTAAAATATAACCATATACCACGTAGTGCCAAAACAGTCATTTTACCGCATAATGGCAAAATAGACATTTTATCACATAAGGGCAAAACAATCATTTTCACATAAGGGAAAAACAGTCATCTTACCACATAAGCGGGTCTAGGTACGCTTACCGACCCAACAGTAAGTTCATAGTTGTCTCGGGCGGCCCGTGCAACCTTAACAGATATACAGTGAAAATAGGCCTAAGGCCCAGGTGGGCCCAGGTGGGCCCATATTCCTGTGTGGCCCACAAAGCCAAAAAATGGCCTTGGCTGTGTGAATTACACATCCTGGCCCAACAATACCCACACGTCCGTGCCCGTGTGGACCCATGAGTCCGTGAGGCCCACACGTCCCATTTTGGGCCAACGTGGCTCAGAACGGCCTAAGCCCATGAAATCGTTCATGGTGGCCTCTACGATTGAACGCCCATGTTTTATGCGTTCGGATTACCACATGAGCGAGCACACGCTTGTATAGCGTCTATAGTCATATTTTTTGGATTTTGCCAATTTATGATTATAGCAGTGTGGTTACATACCTAATGTGATTTGACATTAAGCACGCTCCGAATCCTTTTATACCTAAAGTGACATCTAATCAGATACATAACTCATGTTTCAAATGGAGCCTAATGGAGTTCCCAAACTAACCATAGTCAATGGAGTTCCCTAACTAACCATAGTCTCCTTTCCTGAAAACAATCGTAAGCATACCCCTAGTCCTTAGGAGATGTGCCAATCAATTTCGATAACCACCTACACGAGAGTCACCATCTTTAATAAACCTGTATTTGGAGTATAATGCAATCTACGCTTATTGTTCAATACCACCTTTCGAATAATAACGTATGTTCCCATATAATAAACCTCAATTCACTTACCAATAATGATAGAGCAGATTGTAGACAAGTGATACAGCATACAAAGAACCGAGGAGGAGGATTGATCTGAAACAATAAACAAGGGATAATGATCAAAACGAGGAGAAGAAAGAAGATGGTGCTAAGAGAAGTGAAAACTGAAGGAAGAAAGAAATATGACAGAGGCTTACCAACCAATATTTAGCCAAAGAAAAAATGATTGAGTGAGAGGGAAAGATGAAGTAATCACCCAAAGCTCAAGAGAAGGGGAGAATAGAAGAGAATCGATCCAACTATAAAGTGAAAAGAGAAAAGAATTGCGAGAGAGAAAAGAAGAAGGAATAGTAAGCGTAGTCCACTAACAAGGCAATTGACTAAAAGGGAGATTAAAGTTGCACAAAAAGAAGAAAAGAAAAGGTACTTGAAAAACCCCAAACAAAAATCGGCCTCCAAAACCGAAAGTGCACAGAAGCAAAAGAAAAGCACTTGATAGCAATCGAAATGGAAAAAAAGAAACCTATTACTCTCCCAAGCCAAAATCCTTCCCAAAACCGATTCTTTGAGTGCCTAGAATCCCCATTCGGCACAACACTTCGTTCTCTTCATTTCCCCATGATTTTCTCCTAAAATCTCTCCAACTGATCACTATTCACATCTCAACACTCCCTCCTATAATCCCTTCATGACTATTTCAAACTCCACTCCACTCAGTAGTGTTTCAGTCAACCTCTGCTACCCATACGGCAAGTGCAGCAAAATAAAACACTTTACTACTCAAAGTTGGATTCAAACCTCAGACCTCAAGTAACCATAGCACGCCACTTATCCCTAAGACCAGCAGGCCCTTTCTGTCATGTTTTACCTATTTTTATTTAAAAGCCTATTTCCTAGAGATAGTGCTTATTCCTTTGAAATCAAAATTTTTTGCACCTGTCCAGGCTTGAATCCAAGACTTCTCAGACTCCTCCCGGGACACTTAACCATTGAAATAGACATGTATGTCACTCTCTTGCACAACTAAACATTTATGTGCTGCCTCCTAACTATTCCCATGCTCACGACCTAATATTTCTAGGCCCAAATTTGGGGCGTTACTATTCACCCTTCCTTAACAAAATTTTGTCCCCCAAATTTCCAACTAACAAATCAGTCACATAACTGAGATTTCACCATTACGCTCCCGCTGCGCACTCTAGTTCCAAAACTCTACCACCTTTAACTTGAGTGTTTTTAGTACAGTCTACAGATGCACTGGGACAATGTGTCAATCCAATACTCAGACGCATGATCATGAGACCCAGCTCGAGCACATCCATTGCCTTCACCGTAACCTCTTGTACCCCCTTTTCACGAGTACCTCTGGTGTGTATTGTTGAGTTGTATTTTATCTGATTAATAGTTTTATGCATTAGTTTACAGTTTTAGTTTTTATTAATAGATATTTTATGGAAAATATTATCAGTAACTTAGAGTTTTGTTTTCGCAAATTGCAGCCTTACTACAGTTTTAGGTTACCCTAATAGAGTATTTCACTACAGTCTATTGCCTACAGTATTCTCAGTATTTCAATTTATACAAGTAGTAGTTTCAGAGAACTTATAGGATCGGCACTAGGGACTCGGTGTACCACACATTCAGTAAAACATTTCCAAGTATTTCAAATCATTTAAAATAATTCTTTTTCAAAAATTTTAGTTTAAAAGAAACCCAAATCCACAGTCGAGTTTTACCACCTGGCTCTAATACCACTAAATATAACACCCTAAACTCGGCCTAAACGTTATGGCCGAATCTGGCGATGTCACATTGAAGTGCTTTTCACAAAGTGCGAAATTGTTAAAAACCCATTCTCCATTAACCCTTTTTGAATGACCTTGATGCTGATTTCAAGGCTTGTCGTTTATCTTCAAAATGTAAGTCGTTAGTTAAAAATTAATCATATTCAAATGCCGTTGTTTATTTAAAAATGATGTTTCTTACAGAAGCTTTTGAAGCGTGTTGCATAGCCGTGATGTTTTGAAATTAAAAGTCAAAACTAGAGGAATGCACAGTTGTGTGGCCACCTTCGAGTTCCCCACAGCACCGATCTGCCTAAGGATTACCTCTGAAGATAAACAGAAGGGTGACTTTATGAAAACACAGTGTGTAATCCCTTAATAAATAGATAGTTAAACATACAGTGAGCAAATACAGTCTGGGCCTAAGCCCTTTTAGTAATAGTGGCAATATCAGTTTGGGCTTTAGTCTATATCAATATAAAACAGTCATATGTTCGGGCCTTAGCCCATTGCAGTAACAGTAAACAGTGCAGAAATAGTAAACAATGTAGTAACAATAAACAGTATACAAGTCCTATCCATCCAGCCTCTACACTCCATCTCCGTCCAACCCTACACTCCATGTGAAGATATAATCAACCCAACCATCCTTACACTCCAGAATTAGCACCGATTGCGGCACTAAACAGTATTTGCAGCAGAGCTTCCAGCATAATAGGCTTACAGCCATCAATGATTTATAGCAGAGCTGCCAGTACAGTACACTTCCTCCAATCATATAAAAACGCACCCCCATGCAGTGCATCATCCCACATGTCATGTCATATCATAATATTATACATGTACTAAACACAATTGGAATAGCATGCTAAAATATAACCATATATCACTTAAAGGCAAAACAGTCATTTTACCACATAAGGTCAAAATAGTTATTTTACTATATAAGGGCAAAATAGTCATTTTATCATATAAGGCCAAAATAGTCATTCTATCACATAGGGCAAAACAGTCATCTTACCATATAAGGGGGTCTAGGTATGCTTACCGATGCAACAGTAGGTTCACAATCGTCTCAGCCAACCTGTGCAACCTTAACAGTCGTATAGTGAAAATAGGCCCAAGGCCCATTACGCGGGCCTAGGTGGGCCCACATGCCTATGTGGCCCACAACTCTCAAAAATGGCCTTGGCTGTGTGAATTACACAGCCTAGCCCAACAATCCCCACACGTCCGTGTGGTTTACCTGTGTAGGGCCCACGATCCTATAGGGCCCATACGGCCCATTTTTGCCCAACATGGCACAGAATGGCCTAAGCCCATGAAATTGCTCATGGTGGCCTCTACGATCTATGCCCACATTTTATGCGTTTGGATTACCACACGAGCAAGCGCACACTCGTACACTCTTATAGCGTCCATAGTCATATTTTTCGACTTTTGCTTATTCATAATTATAGCAGTGTGGTAACACACCTAATGTGATTTGATATTAATCGCACTCTAAATCCTTTTATACCTGAAGTGACATCTAATCAGTTACATAACTAATTTTTCAAATGGAGCCTAATGGAGTTCCCAAACTGACCATAGTCTCTTTTCCTGAAACAATCATAAGCGTACCCCTAGTTCTTAGGAGATGTGCCAATCAAATTTCATCACCACCTACATGAGAGTCACCACCTTTAATAAACCCGTATTTGGAGTATAATGCAATCTACGCTTACCGTTCAATACCACATTTCAAATAATAACCTGTGTTCCCATACAATAAACCTTAATTCACTTAACAATAATGACAAAGCAGATTGTACATAAGTGATGCAGCATACAGAGAACTGAGAAGGAGGATTGATCTAAAACACTAAACAGGGGATAACCATCAAAACGAGGAGAAGAAAGAAGATGGTGCTCAGAGAAGTGAAAACCAAAGGGAGAAAGAAATAAGGCAGAGGCTTACCAACCAATATTTTGCCAAAGGAAAAATGATTGAATGAGAGGGAAAGATGAAGTAATCGTCGAAATTTTGAGAGAATGAGAGAATAGAAGAGAATCGGCCCAACCATAAAGTGCAAAGAGAAAAGAATTGCGAGAGACAAAAAAGAAAGAATGCTAAGGGAAGTTGGCTAACAAGGCGATTAACCGAAAGGGAGATTAAAGTTGCACAAAAAGCAGAAAAGAAAAGGTACCCGAAAGACTCCAGACAAAAATCGGCCTCCAAAATCAAAAGTGCACAGAAGAAAAAGAAAAGCACTTGATAGTAACTGAAATGGAGAAAAAGAAACCTATTACTACCCCCAGTCGAAATCCTTCCCAAAATTGATTCTTTGAGTGCCTAGAATCCCCATTCGGCACAACAATTCTTTCTCTTCATCTCCCTACGATTTTCTCCTCAAATCTCTCCAAATGATCATTATTCACATCCCATGACTCCCTCCTACAATCCCTGCATGACCAATTCAAGCTCCACTCCACTCAGCAGTGTTTCAATCAACCTCTACTACCCACACGGCAAGTGTAGCAAAATAAAACACTCCACTGCTTAAAGTTGGATTCGAACCTCAGACCTCAAGTAACCATAGCACACCACTTATCCATTAGACTTGCAGACCCTTTCTTTCATGTTTTACCCATACTGCCTAGAGACAATGTAACACCCCCTACCTGTATTCCGAGCCTAGAATAGGGTACGAGGCATTACCGAACTTAATATGATCAATCATGTAAAAAACACCCATAAAATTTCTTCTAAATTAAAAACTTTCAAAGATATGTTTAACGTCCCTTATATGGGCCTACGGGACCCAAAACATACATTCGGGGTGGTTCAGGACCAAACCATAAACATATGAAACTTTTGCAACACATAGAAAATTTTCACACTTTAGAGAGTCACACGCCCGTGTTTTCAACCCGTGTAACTCTCTGTTTATAACTTCATCAACCTTGTTAGTAGTACACTTCATATAAATAACAAGACACATGTATAGGCTAAATTCTCATTAAATTTCTCATATATACATATATATATACACACAATTTCATGTTATGTAATCATACAACATATATCAGCCATATCTCTGTAATCTAAATATATTTTCATAACAACTTATATTGATTTCATATTATTTCATATTTAAGCTTAAACAACCAAAGTATTTGAAATATCATCTTTATGCAAATAGTACACATGAGGTATATAATTCCATAATTATGAATGAACACATTTATCAAACATTTTCCATATTCATATATCAATGTCTCATGTCTCTATATATCAATAAACGTCATTTTCATGAATTTCGAGTTCAATTTCACAATTATTTGTCTCGTGTTCAATTTATTCCATGTCGAAACTTTATTCATTAAAACATTTGAATTATCAATACATATGGACAGTACATTCAAGCTGAACAATTATATAATCACAAATGAATTCATTTATCAACCAAGTTCTATACCCATGTCTTATCAACTCGTACTTCCTTGTATCACATAATTCCATGTAACACTTACCAAACTTTTTCAAATTATTGAACGTCTTACAGAATTGGTCTACATCGATATGCACTGAATTTCACTGATAATCAATGATGCCATAGTAGAGCTATGGTCTTTTCACTATAATGCCATAGCTCAACTATTGTCTTACCTCTTCACTTCATTATGCCATGGTGAAACCATGGACTTATCCGTCAATTCATCACTTTTTACTAAAATGCCATAGCCCAGCTATGGTCTTACATCTTATACACATATTACACTGATGTCATATCCCAAATATGATTTTACATAGAAATCACTTGTAACTTGTAGACGAAGCTACCACTAATCACTGATCAGGTTGCCGAAGCTACCACTTTTCACTTGTCATTTGTCCTTGATCAGATAAGTGTAGCTGAAGCTATCACTTATCACTTTCACTTGTTCTTGATCAGATAAGTGTAGCCGGAGCTATCACTTATCAGTTTCACTTGTTCTTGATCAGATAATTATAGCTAAAGCTATCACTTATCACTTGTTGCCATGGTCCAACCATGGTCTTTTCCGTCAATTCATCTTGCCACTGAACTAAAGTGCTCAAATTGATCATTTATTCAATTTTCGTACTTTTACATTATTCACGATTTTATCATCAATACATATGAAATAACACATCATGAAATTCATAAAATTAACAAATGATCACTAAAATTTAGCCATATAAACTCACAAGTTTGATTTTTATATTAAAACGATAATCATAATTTCATAATAAATGTTCCAAATAAAACATTATATCATTTCTAATTCAACATTTATCGATTATAATCGGGCATGTGATCAATTTATACACGAGTCATTCATATATTTTTCCTCCTCCTCTTCTCCATCCACATCTTTAGTATAAATAACACACTTGTAAGTAAAATTATCTATAATTTTTACTATTTACTTATATGAATATTCAAGCTATCCATCTGTGTCATAGTCACTAAATTATTTTTATCTTGAGCTACAGAACTCCAAATTATGATCCAATAATTTTCCATGAAAATAGACTCACTTATCTTCTTACCATAGAATTTTCATAATTTTTGGTTTAACCAATAAGTACAGTTTATTCTTTAAAGTCACCCTTATTTTATTGTCTGATAGTTCCGACCCTTCTTCACTAAAAATTAATTATATCTTCGTACAGGATTAAAATAATGTTCTCGTTTGTTTCTCTTGAAAATAGACTCATTCATGATTCTAAAAATATAAATTTAAGCCCTTAATTATTTTTTCCCAAATTTTTTTTATGATTTTCTAAAGTCAAAACAAGGGAACCCGAAATCATTCGGACCTTGTCTCACAAAATTTATTATATCTCATGATTTACAATTCCATTGTTTACATTGTTTCTTCTATAAGAAAATAGACTCAATAATATTTAATTTCATATCTTATTCATTCTCTAATTCGATTTCTAAAATTTTTGGTGATTTTTCAAAGTTTGACTACTGCTGCTATCCAAAACAGTTTTAGTGCAAGTTATTGATTTCCATTTTGCCCCAAATTTCACAGTTCATACAATTCAGTCCTTGCTCAATTAACCCCTCAATTGAGATAATTTTTCTCAATTAATACTTTATTATATCATTTTAAACTACTTCATAATCCTTTAAAATTATAATTTTAGCACTAGACCTTATTTCCAAATTCTTTCACAATTAGGTCCTAAAGTTAGTTTCCATCAATTGTACTTAATAAAATCATCATATATCAAAATTAAAGTTTCAATTATATGTTTATTCATCATATACTTCCAGACTCATCCATAAAAACTTTAAAAATTATTCATGGTATCAAAAACTAATGAAATAGTAAGTTGAACCCAATTGTAAAAGTCCAAAAACATAAAAATTTCAATGAGAAAGCAAGAATTAAACTTACATGAAGCTAGAGTATGAAAACAGCTTGAACCCTCCTCCATGACTATTTTTCGGCTAATGAATATGAAGAGAAATAAAGAGAATTCTAGATCTTCCAATTTAGTCCCATTTTTATTTAGCTAATTTTGGCAATTTTCTAATTTTGCCATTATTTCACCCATTTCCTGATTTTTCTCAGCTATTGTCGCCCAAAATATCTCCTTTGGGCTTATTTGCACTTTAGGTCCTTCCTCATTTGACAATTGAGCTATTTAATCCTTTTAGCAACTTTTACACATTTTCCAATTTAGTCTTTTTTATTTAATTAACCATCCAAACGTCAAAATTTTCTAACAAAATTTTAATACTACCTTATTGGCACTCCATAAATATTCATAAAAATATTTATGGCTCGGTTTATAACACCGAGATCTCGATACCTCTTTTTCTCAATTTCTTGACTAAATAAATCTTTATAAAACACAATTTACTATTTCAAAAATCTTTTAAAAACTACATTTGGCTCGTAAATATTATATAATATAATCTACGAGTTCATTTGTCGAAATTGGTGGTCTTGAATCACTATTTTTGACATTGCTGAAATTCGGGCTATTACAGACAGTGCTTATTCCTTTAAAAACAAAACTTTTTGGACCTGCCCAGGCTTTAACCCAAGACTTCTCAGACTCCTCCCAGGACACTTAACCATTGAAGCAGACATGTATTTGTGTCACTCTTTTACACAACTAAACATTTATGTGCTGCCTCCTAACTGTTTCCATGCTCAAAACCTAATACTTCTAGACCCAAATTCGGGGCGTTACACCCTAATCTGATGACGGATATGGGTTAGGGGTGTTACATTTGGTTGGTATCAGAGCTATGGTTTAGTCGATTCTAGGTCAAACGTAGCGTATGTGAGTCTAGCTATACATGTCATATTTATGAACTGTGATAGTTTGATGAATCTTGATAATAAAAATGTGTTTTTATATAGTAAATGGATCCCGAACAAGCCGTAGCTAACGATGTTGAAAGTAATGCGCCTGCTCCCGCACAAGGGACAGCGCCTTCCAATTCTAGGCTGACTATGAGTAGCCATGATGGAGAGGCTAGACATGCCTTCTATCAAATGATGAATGATTGGTTTAGTCAGTACATACTAATTCGACTGTTCAACAACCCCCAACCCTGGCTAATTCTCCGCAAGTTCCTATTATGACACAAGCTAATCTAACTTAGTTAAATAAGCCTCTAGTTGATAAAATAAGAAAATATGAGGCTGAAAAGTTCCGAGCTACCATTAATGATGCTGAAAGAGTTTAGTTCTGGTTAGAGAACACGATACAAGTATTTTATGAATTATCTTTGACTCCATACGAATGTGTAAAATGTGTTGTCTCACTTCTGAGAGATACGGCATATCGCTGGTAGAAGACTTTGATATCAGTGGTTTCGAGAGAGCGAGTCACCTGGGTTTTCTTTCAAGTTGAATTTCGAAAGAAATACATCAATCAAAGATTTATTGACTAGAAACGTAAAGAGTTTCTTGAGCTTGAACAAGGTCGTATGTCTGTTACAAAATACGAGCGGGAATTTGTGAAATTGAGCTAGTATGCACGAGAATGTGTTTCGATTGAAGCAATTATGTGCAAGAGATTCAAAGGTGGCTTGAGTGAAGATATCAAATTGTTAGTTGGGATTCTTGAAAGAAAAGAGTTTGTTGTTCTTGTTGAGCGAGCATGTAAAGCTGAAGAACTTAGAAAAGAGAAAAGAAAAGCTGATTCAGAAGCTACAGATGTGAGAAAAAGATCTACTAGAAAATCATTTTAGTCTGTGTCAAAGAAATTCCAATATGATTTTAGTCGTTCAAAGGCTAATATGGGACATTTGAGTAAAGATCGTGCTAGATCACATTCGAGCTTTAGAGCTCCGGCTACATTTATTGCCAGTGTTGGAAATGTTTGACCTGATTGCACTGAGTGTAAACACTATGGTAAAAGATATCCTGAGAATTGTAAATTGTATGATCGGGCTTGTTTCAAATGTAGATCATTAGACCATTTCATCCGTGATTGCCCTGAATCTGTTGAATAAGAAATTGTACAAAATCCGAGGCCAAGTGGAAGTGCATCTCGTGGTAGACCTCCCAGAAATTTGGGAAATGTGAGTGGTAATCTAAGAGGGACTAAAGACATTGCTATACAATTTGAGGCTAGAGCACCTGCCAGAGCCTATGCCATTCGAGCTCGTGAGGAAACTTCATCTCCCGATGTTATAACGGGTACATTTACTCTTAACGATAGTTCTGTGATTGCTTTGATAGATCATGGATCAATGCATTCTTATAAATGCATAAACTTATTGAACAATAAGGCTTTGCCTACAGAGTCTACTGAATTCGTAATTAAAGTATCGAACCCCCTAGACAGATGTACTTTGGTTGATAAAGTCTGCAAGAATTGTCTATTAATGTTTCGAGGCATTTGTTTTCTGGCCAATCTGATGTTATTGGGAATTGCAAACTAGAAAACTATTGATTTGAGATGCAAGAATGATGAAATAATCTGAATTGAATCTAGTGATTTAAATAGGTTACCAGCTGTGATATCTTCAATGAAAGCTCTGAGTATTGTGAGAAAAGGTTGTGAAGTTTCCTTTGCCTATGTGATTGATTCAAAAGTGTCTGAAAAGAAAGTTCAATCAGTGTCTGTTGTCTGTGAGTTCTCTGATTTGTTTCCTGAAGAACTTTCAGAATTACCTCCAATATGAGAGGTTGAATTTGGCATTGAGTTAGTACCGAGAACTACTCCAATTTTGATAGCTCTGCATAGAATGGCTCCAACCAAATTAAAAGAAATAAAGTCTTAGTTGCAAGAGTTGATCGATAGAGGGTTTGCTAGACCGGGTTTTTCACCTTGGAGTGCTCTTGTTCTGTTTGTGAAAAAGAAAGACGGTACGATGAGAATGTGCATAGATTATCATTAGTTGAACAAAGTGACTATCAAGAACAAATACCCTTTGCCCCGAATTGACGATTTGTTTGATCAGTTGAAAGGAGCAACTGTGTTTTCGAAGATAAATTTGAGATCAGGTTATTATCAGTTACGAGTAAAAGATTCAGACATTTCGAAAACTACTTTAGAACAAGGTACGACCACTATGAATTCTTAGTTATGCCTTTCGGATTAACAAATGCACCTGCTATCTTTATGGATTTGATGAACAGAATTTTTAGATCGTATTTAGATCAATTTGTTGTCATATTCATTGATGACATATTGATTTATTTGCGTGATGAATCTAAGCATGCTGAACATCTGAAAATAGTGTTACAGAGTTTGCGAGATAAGCAATTGTATGCGAAGTTTAGTAAATGTGAATTCTAGTTACGAGAAGTCAGTTTTCTGGGTCATATTGTATTAGCATCAGGTATCCGAGTTGATCCGAGCAGAATTTCAACTATTTTGGATTAGAAGCCTCTAAGAAATGTCTTTGAAGTTCGTAGTTTTCTAGGACTCGCTGGATATTATAAACTGTTCGTAAAAGGCTTTTTGATGATCACAACTCCGTTAACAAAATTGCTTCAGAAAGATGTGAGGTTTGAATGGTCCGAAAAGTGTCAAAAAAGTTTTGACCAGTTGAATGTTTTATTAATCGAAGCTCCACTATTAGCACAACTCGAATTGGGTAAAGAATTTATGATTTATAGGGATGCTTCGTTAAATGGTCTGGGATGTGTTTTGATGCAGGAAGGCAAAGTCATTGCTTATGCTTCAAGACAGTTAAAGCCGCACGAAAAGAACTATTCGACGCATGATTTGGAATTAGCTACAATTGAATTAGCTTTGAAAATTTGGTGGCACTATCTATTCGGTGAGCAATGGCACGTATATTCTGAGCATAAGAGTTTGAAATATCTGATGACTCAGAAAGATTTGAATTTTACAACAGAGAATATGGTTAGAACTGTTAAAAGATTACAAGCTTGTGATTGATTATCATCCAGGAAAATTAAATGTTGTTGATGATGCTTTGAGTCAGAAATAATTGTTTGCTCTGCTGCGATGAATGCACATTTGGTTATGTCAGATGATGGTTTGGTTTTAGCCAAATTAAAAGTAAGACCATTATTCATTCAACAAATTATCGAAGCTCAGAAGATTGATAATGAGATTTTAACAAAACGAGCTCAATGTAATTTATATTCTGATTCAGAATTCAGAGTTGATAAAGATAATTGTTTGAGATTCCAAGATTGGATTTGTGTTTAGAGAAATCCAGAGTTTATTCAGATTATTTTGAATGAAGCTCACAATACTCAGTTATCTATTCATTCGGGTAGTACGAAAATGTATAATGATCTAAAACAGCATTACTGGTGGTCTGGAATGAAAAAAGATATCTCTGACTTTATTTCTAAATGTTTAATCTGTCAGCAAGATAAAGCTAAACATCATGTGCCATCTGGTTTGTTACAACTGATTATGGTTCCGGAATGGAAATGGGATAGAGTGACAATGGACTTTGTTTCAGGTTTGCCCCTATCTCTAAGAGAAAAATATGCTATCTGGGTTGTAGTTGACCAATTGATGAAATCAACTCATTTTATTCCTATACAATTCGATTACTCACTTGATAAGTTAGCTGAATTATACATTTTTGATATTGTGTCATGCGTGCCATTATCTATTGTATTAGATAGAGATTCGAGATTCACATCGCGATTTTGGAAGAAATTGCAAGATGCTTTGGGTACGAAATTGTAATTCAGTATAGCTTTTCACCCGTAAATGGATGGTCAATCTGAGCGGATTATTCAGATACTCGAGGATATGTTGAGATGCTACATTCTTAAGTTTGAAGGTGTGTGGGAATAGTATTTGCCTTTGATTGAATTCGCTCATAATAACAGTTTTCAATCGATCATTAAAATGGCACCATACGACGCCTTATATGGTTACAAATGTCGTACACCCTTATATTGGACTAAGCTCAGTGAAAATAAAATACACAGGGTCGATTTGATAAAAAAGACTGAACAGAAAGTAAAAATGATTTGAAATAGCTTGAAAGTAGCTTCCGATCGTCAGAAATCTTACGCGGATTTGAAACGAAAAGATATTGAATTTTAGATCGGTGACAAACTGTTTTTGAAAGTATCTCTGTGGAAGAAAGTACTCCAATTTGGTAGAAAAGGCAAATTGAGTCCGAGGTTCATCAGACCGTATGAGATTATCGAACGTATCAGACCTTTTGCTTATAGATTGTTGTTGCGACCTGAGCTAGAAAAGATTCATAATGTATTCCACGTATCAAAGCTTCGATAGTATAGGTCTGATCCATCACATGTGATTTCTCCATCTGAGATTGAAATTTAGTCTGATATGAATTATGAAGAAAAATCGATCCGTATTTCAGCTCGCGAGATTAATGATTGAGAAATAAGAAAATTCTGTTAGTAAAAGTAATGTGGCATCGACACGGTATTGAAGAGGCTACGTGGGAGCTTGAAGACGCTATAAGACAACAAGATTCGAATTTTTTTAACAGTAAGATTTTCTAGGACGAAAATCCCTAAAGGGGGAGAATCGTAACAGTCTAGTTTAGACCCTAGTCGGAATAGTAGTTTTGGGACCACAAATCCGAGTCAGAAAAATATTTAAATATTATTTTCTGTGCTTAATATATGTGAATTAGTATGTGTGAAAATTTCGTATGATAATTTAATCGTTTGTGTGCTTAATTTGATAAAAGGACCTAATCGCATAAAATGTAAAAGTTGACTGCTATTTGTTAAAGTGCTTAATTGTCATGTCTCTTTAATTGAGAGGTCCTTATGTGGTTAATATGCCATTTTTGTGGTTAATATGCCATTTACATAGTTAATGGACATTAATAGCCTTAATTAACATGAATTGTATGTTAATTAATAAAGTGCAAAATAGTAAATGATGAATTATTATGTTTTTAATAAAACAAAATCATGAAATTATTCATTATAGTTTTCATCCTTGCTGAAAATTAAAAGAAGAAGAAGCCAAGCTAGGTTTTGATATTCGACCCTTGTTCATTTTGATTAAGGTATGAGTTTTGCTCGATTTTTTATAATTTCTACGTTTTTGTGATTGTTGCTTAGTATTCTATAAAGCCCATGCCTAAATTTCTGATTTTGATGATGATTTTGAGTTATGTCATTGATGAAATTATGAGTTTTGTGAAGTTAGTTGTTAGTAAATTAAAGATATGTGTTAGGTTAACAAGTTTTTCTCTTTGAATTTTTGATGAATTTGAGTAATTTGGACTAAATTGTAAAAAGGAGATTTTGAGGGACTAAAATGTGAAATAAATGAAATATGTGGGCTTGTATGAGCTATATGAAAATTCGGCTAAGCTTGTGTAAAAGGAAATTTTGAGTATTTTTTGATTTTGTGAATTAGGGACTAAAATGATAAAATGTGAAAATGTGAGGGCTAATTTATAAAATTCCCTAAATATGTGTTTTTGGATTGTGTTGAATGAATGTGAGTTTGAATAAGTTAAATTTGAATTTATTTAGATCAAGAACAAAAGAAAACGGAATTAGATCGGGAAAAATCGAAAGTTGTCGAGTAGCCGATCCTGTTTATTCAAATCCGTACGAGGTAAGTCGATATACAAATAAATGTATTTTGAATTGAATTATTATTGATTATATTCTTTGAACAATGTTGAATGATTATATGTGTTGAAAATGAGATATCTGAAAAAGTATCGACAAAGTTCCAATGTTCGAAAAGTCCCGTACGAACCTTAGGAATAGTTAGGATACATATGTCATGACATAAGATCCGATATGTGTTTTCGTGTAAGACCACGTTTGGGATTTTGGCATCGACTTATGATTTACGTGTAAGACCACGTATAGGACGTAGGTATCATACTTGATTTTGTGTAAGACCCTGTCTAGGATAGTGGCATCGATAATTGATTACATGTAAGACCACGTTTGGGACGTTGGCATTGTACGAGCTTTATGAGTTATCCGCATATCCTTATGATTTCGAATAGTTCAACGACCAGTCCGAGTAAATGAATGACTATGTGAATATGTATCTGATTCAGGTACGTTTGATTTGTATTCTATGTTTGAGAATGAAAGGTAAGTATGTAACACCCTAACCTGTTTCTGTCGCCGGAGGGGTTACGAGGTATTACCAGATGATAACTAACATTTATACATCATTCAATTCAATCGTGATTAATAATTCACTTCAATTCTATAATAATAAAATGTAGATAAAGTAAGTAAATTCGGTTAAAAAGTAGCCATGACATTCGACAATTTCAATCATTTTAATTGCAACTCCTCTAATCATTTAAACCAAACAAACATATGCATATATCATTTAAATTAACAAGATACATAGCCATTAAAGAAAAACATATCACACATATATCATGAATCCACTAACATTAAAGTAAAAAAAAGGATATGACCATTTTACAAAATAACATTATCAAATAAGCAATCTTGGCCATTTTCGCATGGCTCAATTTACACACCATTCAAATTCGACTCAAAAACCAACTAGCCTATACATGCCATAAGACCAAGATTAAACTTTCAAAAGTACCAAAAGTTAATGATAGTATGATGAGCTTCTCCAACGATCCCTGAGCACAAGACGATCACCAAGAAATCTATAATCAAGAGCAAACAACCACACACAATGTAAGCTATTTTTAGCTTAGTAAGTTAAAAGCAATTAAATACATCTATCAATCAATCTCTTAATAATAATAATAATAACTTCAAGCATGTTTTAAACATGTTTTCACCAATTAAAAACTTACTTGCACAATCATAAACACGCATACTACTTCTAATCTCAATGCCGAACCAATAAGTAAATTCATTTTTAATGTATATCCACAATTCTAAGTACAAAGCCATTCAATTATATGGCTTATGCTAAATTCCAAATAATCACTCCACACATAACATTTTCATATAATTCATTAGCAACCATAAATAATTTATGTCTCAAATGCAAACATTTCATAATATCGAAATTTATCGAACTCTATCTTTGATGCTTAAAGATAAACTCGCACACTTAGTGCTCATTAACCGATCTTGTACACTTAGTACTCGGTATAAATTCAATTTGCACACTTAGTGCCAAATGACCAATTTCGTACACTAAGTACTCAGTACCAATTTCATTTTGCACACTTAGTGCTCATCTTAAGCTTACTACTCTTTTGATTATATATACACATACCTATACCACAATCGGCTAGATCAAATAAATGTATATATATTCACCTTCGGTTATATCAAACCATACATATATATTCACTTTGGATTATACCAAGCTATACATATATAATCACCTTCGATTATGCCAAGCCATACATATATATTTATGTACTTCCATTGAATTCATGAATCACATTGTAATTAAATTCAATCAACTCAATTGCTTAAAACTTACCTCGATTATCGACGGATTAAGTTTTTCGGCTATTCAATTAATTTTTCTTTTCCCTTATCCGCTTCTGATCTCCTCGTTTCTTGATCTAATTAAAATTTCAATTTGAACTCATTCAATTTAATTTATAAACAAATCAATTCTTAATGCATAACTAATAAGTTTACTTATTTGCTCCTCATGGTATTCAACATTTGCTAAATAGTCTAAAGTATTTAATAATTAAAATACATCAATTCTTTATTTCAATGTACCATAATCGAATGCTCCATATGCCCATATGAATCCTTACGTATCTTCATTTCGCAATTAACTTCCCATTTAACAATTTATTTCAATTTCATACCATAAACACAAAATCACCTAACATCTAAATTTAAACCTCAATAACCAAACACCAACTTTTATTTTCTAACACATTCAACAAAGAACTAAAGCATTTCTTCATATCAACCTCATAACCGAACACTCAATGTTCAACAATTAGGAAAATAAATTCATGGGTTATGATCAAAAGACAACTAACATCTCAAAAATACAAACAAATTTCAAATTAAAGCTAAACACATACCTAAATTTTGAATCAAGGAAGGCCGAATGTCTTGTTTTTTTTCTATTTTCTTCTTCTTTTTATTTCGACAAGAAGAAAGCAAGTGGTTTTATTTTATTCCTTTTCTTTATTTTTATTACTTTCATTTCATATAATATAATAATACTAATAAGTAAAATGCATATATTCATTATATAAAATTAATAACAATTAACAAGTGTCGTTCCCTACACTTGGAAATGGCAAAATTTCCTATGAAATCCCTCCACTAATAATAATCCTCATAATTTGGTTATCACCAAATAATTCACTAAGTTTTAATGTTATGCATTTAGACCCTATTCAATAAATCACCATTCAAATGATACAAATTTTAAAATGAAATTTCACGCCAACCAAATCCATGCATTCAAAACATAGATAAATAATAAATAAATATTTTTTTGACTCAGATTCGTGGTCCCGAAACCACCATTTCGACTAGGGTAAAAATCGGGCTGTTACAAAGTATATGTGTAAATGATGATATGATCTAAATATGTGAATTTATGCTATAAGAGCAAATGAATTTAAAATATGTGATATGTATATGAATAAGATGTTGTTAGTAATATTTGGCTACAAAGTACATGTAATTTGATGATGTTTACAAGTTTTGAATGTTAAGTTTATTTGCATATGGCTTACTAAGCTTTTGAAAGCTTACTTTGTGTGTGTTTACATTATTTTATAGACATCGTAGGTATCGGGAGCTTAGGACTATCAAGGATCGTCACCACACTAACGAACTATATTTTGGTACCTTTTAAAAGTGTAAATATTGAAGTATGGCATGTATAGGCTAGAAGTATGTGGATAAGTTTTGTAATGTATATATCATGCCATTTGATATGGCTAGTTTGTGTTTGAACTTATGGTTTGATATTGATATGTGATATGTGATGCAAATGTGCCATTGTGATGTGCTTTTGGTTGGCCCAAGGGAATGGTCAATTTGGTAAGTTTTGGTATGTGTATATTTTAGAATTTGGTAAGGTTTTGGCATGAGATTTGATCATATGATTAAAGATTATGAAACCATATGTTTTGGTATGTTGTAACACCCCAAACCCGGCTTAGATATTATGGTCGAACCTGTGATGTCACATTGGATTGTTTTTCAAAAACATAAATTCGTGACAATTTGTTGTACATAAAACTGCTTTAGGTTCTTAACAAAAGTTTTGGATGTCCAGTTCATTGTGAAAACTCAAGTTGTCTTAGCAAAACATTAATTATATTAGTTTGTTATTAATTTTTAAAATAGTGTTTGTTGCGGAAGCTTTCAAAATGTGCTGTGTACACGAGGTGTTTTCAAAAATACATTTGTTTTTACTTTTTTGAAAACCCGAGACCTACTACTACCAGATCAAAAAAGTTTAAGTAACTAAATCCCCAAATCAAAATAAAAATATAAATAAAATTAAAGAGGCCTTATTACAAAATGAAAACTCAAAATAAACTCTTTATTTTAATAGTACAAGAAACTTCATCGAGTGGCAACCTCTGAGTCCTCCGTCGCTTCGATCCGTCTAAGCCTGGGGATTTCCTACACAGTTAATAGATGGGTGAGTTTACAAAAACTCAGTGTGTGAAATCCCATAAAAGCATACAGTCAGAGTAAACAAAATTTTGGCCTAAGCCCTTTTAGTTTCAGTTAGGGCCTTAGCTCCTCTTTTAGTAGCAGAAACAGTCTGGGCATTGCTGCTTAGTTATCAGTAAGTTGAGGCAATGCCTCCAGTACGTGGGCAAGCCACTTTCAGTACTTCCTCCATCAATATAACGCATAACCCATGCAACAGATATAAATATCATGGCATACAACATACAGAATCAGAATATCATGCCCATATTTGAATCAAACAATCACAGTCAAGTAATTCATATCACCAACATATATTCACAATCAAATCCGTCAACCACACAGTCCAAGTCAATCACTTGCCCACAAGAGCAAAACAGTCATTTAACACTCTAGGGGCAAAATGGTAATTTTACCCTGTAAGGGTATCTCAATAATTCTACCCTACAGGGGTATTTCAGTATTTCTACCCAAGAAAGGTATTTTGGTAATTCTACCCTATAGGGGTATTTCGGTAATTCTACCTTACAAGGGTATTTCTGTAATTTTGTAAATCGAGGGTAAAACAGTAATTCTGTAAATCGATGGTACTTTGGTAATTTTACAAGTCGAGGGTATTTTAGTAATTTTACAGGTCGAGGGTATTTCAGTAATTTCACAAATTAGGGGTATTTTGGTAATTTTACAAACTAGGGGTATTTTAGTAATTTTATAAACTAGGGGTATTTTGGTAATTTTACAAACCAAGGGTATTTTGGTAATTTGGTAAACTAAAGTATTCTAAATAGGGATAACAATACGAATGGGCCTAAAGCCCTTCTCGGCCCAAATGGGCCCACACGCTCGTGTGGCCCTTTTAGTCCAAATCTAGCCACAAATATTAGATTCACCTAGCCTAGTCCAATATTTACTACACAATCAAACAACTTATCCAATTGGACCTGTAGGCCCATTGGGCCCACATGGCCCCTTTCGGCCCATCGCAGCCCGAAGTAGCTATCCTACAGCTAGAGTAGTAAGAAATACACACTTGATTGGAGACTGGAGTTAATCCACGCTCCGAGCACACTTAGCTGGCGCCCAACCGAACCGAGCACGCCCCAAAGCGAAAGGGATCAGCCAAGAAGGGTACATTTACTCTCCTCATGGTTCTCTCTATTTAAAGCTAGCTTCGCATCCACTCTTGTGTTAGCTTCCCGATGTGGGATCCCTCCATCATCAGAGTTTAAATTCAACACCAACTCTTGCCGCCCCCTGTTAGCAAAATAAATGCTCTTTGCTTGCCATGGGATTTGAACCCATCCCTCCCCTTAAATGCTCCACAAGCTACTTGCCACTAAGCCACAAGGGTTTTTGTGTCACAATTTCTCCAACAATATTCTTAAGGCCTACCTACTACACCCAGGGTTTGATTCATCTTAAACAAAAATTTTTGCTAGAGTCCAGGTTTAAACCCAAGACTTCTCCAACAATTCTCAGCACACTTAACCACTAAAACAAGCCTTCAACTACGAAATTTTCACGCACAACAGAATATTATAAGCTACCTTCAACCGCTCCCATGCTCAAGGCCCAAAACTTCTAGGCCCAAATTCAGGGTGTTACAACTCTACCTCCCTTAAAGAAATTTCGTCCCTAAAATTTTCGTCTAATAGGTTAGTCGTGTAACATCTACCCCACTACGCTACCGCTGTGCACTCTGATCCTACTATCACTATCACACTTCAACTAGAACTTGAAACGTCTCATACATACAACATTTATTCACAGAAGCAGCCACATATTTATCACAAAAATATACAATTTCTATATCCAAACATTACATCCACATAAAATAAATACCAAATTTAAATTCAGACTAATATCTAAGGAATCCACAGTATTTCAATTTCTAAACAGACAAAAGTATTCAGAAGACTTACAGATTCGGCGCCGGAGACTCGGTGTGCCACACTTTTTAAGAGAAATACTTCAAACAGACCACGTGGTTGAAAATAATTTTCTAAAATTCAACCTTTGGAAACCCAATCCACAGCCGAGTTGTTGCAACCCAGGCTCTGATACCACTAAATGTAACACCCCAAACCCAGCCTGGAAGTTTGGCTCAAATCTGACATGTCACATTGAAGTGTTTTTCGAAAACCATGTTTCCATTAAAAACCCTTCTTAATAATTAAAAACTTATACACTTTTTAAACCTTGTTAGAAACCTCAGCTGAATAACATTCTTAACAACTTTGTAAAAATCTTGGCAGTTGCGGAAGCTTGATTTAAGAACAATTGCGGATACATGATGTTTTGAACAACAGTAGTTGCTTTGGAAAATCGTGTTCTAATACTAGCAATTATAAGAACAATAAGTAAAATTTTAAATTTGAAATCCAGAAAATTACAACGGCTTTACTACAACCCACATAAAATATTTAAAAGTAATAATCAAAACTATAAAATAAACAGTGTGTCTGGCTTCCTCCGAGCCCCTCACACTTCCGATCCGTCTAAGGCTAGAAATTACCTGAAAGGTTAATAAAGGTGAGTTTACGAAAACTCAGTGTGAAATCCCCTACTGTAAAAAGGAACAATTAGTCATATAAAAGAATTAAAAGCCTAGCCCCAGCCTTACTTACAGTTTCAGTATCAATTGGCCCTTAACCCACTATAACAGACAGTACCAGATGGGCTTTAACCCATTACAGAATAAGAAACATTATCGGAACTAGAATCAGAATCAGAATCAGAATCAGGTAACAGAATCAAAATCAGAATGTGAATGCAATCCCAACCCAATCCAGCCGTATACACCCCCGTACCAACCCTACACTCCATGTAGGGAATAGCTCAACCCACCCAGCTCTACACTCCACAGTTGCAGCATTGCTGCTCAGTTATTAGTAAGTTGAGGCAATGCCTTCAGTACGTGGGCAAGCCACTTTCAGTACTTCCTCCATCAATATAACCCATAACCCATGCAACAGATATAAATATCATCGCATACAACATACAGAATCAGAATATCATGCCCATATTTGAATCAAACAATCACAGTCAAGTCATTCATATTACCAACATAAATTCACAATCAAATCCGTCAACCACACAGTCCAAGTCAATCACTTGCCCACAAGGGCAAAACAGTCATTTAATACCCTAGGGGCAAAATGGTAATTTACCCTGCAAGGGTATCTCGGTAGTTCTATCCTACAGGGGTATTTCGGTATTTCTACCCTACAAGGGTATTTTGGTAATTCTACCCTATAAGGGTATTTCGGTAATTCTACCTTACAAGGGTATTTTTGTAATTTTGTAAATCGAGGGTAAAATGGTAATTCTGTAAATAGAGGGTACTTTGGTAATTTTACAAGTCGAGGGTATTTTAGTAATTTTACAGGTCGAGGGTATTTCAGTAATTTCACAAATCAGGGGTATTTTGGTAATTTTACAAACTAAGGGTATTTTGGTAATTTTACAAACCAAGGGTATTTTGGTAATTTTATAAACCAATGGTATTTTAGTAATTTTACAAACTAAGGGTATTTTGGTAATTTTACAAACCAGGGGTATTTTGGTAATTTGGTAAACTAAAGTATTCTAAACAGGGATAATAATACGAATGGGCCTAAAGCCCTTCTCGGCCCAAATGGGCCCACATGCTCGTGTGGCCCTTTTAGCCCAAATCTAGCCACATATATAAGATTCTCCTAGCCTAGTCCAATATTTACTACACAATCAAACAACATAACCAATTGGGCCCACATGGCCCCTTTTGGCCCATCGCAGCCCGAAGTAGCCATCCTACAGCTAGAGTAGTAAGAAATACACACCTGATTGGAGACTGGAGTTAATCCATGCTCCGAGCACTCTTAGCCGATGCCCAACCCAACCGAGCACGCCACAAAGTGAAAGGGATCAGCCAAGAAGGGTACCTTTACTCTCCTCATGGTTCTCTCTATTTAAAGCCAGCTTCGCATCCACTCTTATGTTAGCTTCCCAATGTGGGATCCCTCCATCATCAGAGTTTAAATTCAACACCAACTCTTGCCACCCCCTGTTAGCAAAATAAATGCTCTTTGCTTGCCATGGGATTCGAACCCATGCCTTCCCTTAAATGCTCACACGCTACTTGCCACTAAGCCACAAGGCTTTTTGTGTCACAATTTCTCCAACAATATTCTTAAGGCATAGCTACTACACCCAGGGTTTGATTCACCTTAAACCAAAATTTTTGCTAGAGTCCAAGTTTGAACTCAGGACTTCTCCAACACTTCTCAGCACACTTAACCACTAAAAGAAGCCTTCAACTGCGAAATTTTCACGCACAACATAATATTATAAGCTACCTTCAACCACTCCCATGCTCAAGGCCCAAAACTTCTAGGCCCAAATTCAGGGTGTTACATGCCAGTAATAGGCTTATAGCCTTTTAGTACACTTCGTCCAACACCATATATTCCACCTCAAGCAATTCAACATAATATAAATGTACATACAATAAAAATGGCATGCTCAAATAGTCATACTTCACATAAGGGTAAAACAGTCATCTTACCAAAATAAAGGTCCAAGTATACTTACCGACCCAACAGTAGGTCCACAATTGTCTCGGGCGACCCGTGCAACCTTAACAGTTAATTAGTGGTAATAGGCCTACAAACCATATCGCGGGCCCATGTGGGACCACACGCCCGTGTGGCCCACATAGCCCAAACATGGCCTTAGTTGTGTGGTATACACAGCCTAGCCCACTAACTACCACACTTTTGTGCGATTTACGTGTGTGGGGCCCACAGGCCCATTGGGCCTACACTGCACAGTTCGGCCCAAAATGGCCCAATATTGTTTTAGTCCATGATAGCGCTCATGGCCATTTCATCGACCACAGAACCATGTTTTATCACACGGCCTACCATACAGGCGGTCACACACCCGAGTGGTGTCAACTGTTCACTTTTCAGCTTTTTCCAATTTCACACCTAATAGCAGTGATGCTCACACACCTGTTATGAAACTGTAGCCACAAGGCGTCTGAGATCAACACCTATGATTCACAACAACCCCACCATCAATCCATATTCATGGTTAATCCAAAACCGTAGTATTGAAAATACTTTAACCGATTTATCTCTAGTTACCAATTGAACAATCGCAAAACCCCGTTTGTTCCAAAACCAATATTTACCTCCTGCTTTATCCTTCACACAAAATAATTAACCGATTCATAAGAATCAATAACCCATCATAACCATAACTAAAACTTAAAGCACTTACCTCAAAAGTGGATAGATCACCTGAAATGCAAAGAGTAATCAACCCAAGCTTCCACAATAAGGTACACACTCCTAGCATGATTTGGCGAATCAGAATCGTTAAACGAAAAACATACATGCAGCCTCCCCAAAGTGTAAGAGGAGGAAAAGCTGAACCTTCATAGCATAGCCAACTGAAATTCGGCTAGGAAAAGAAATAATAAAGTGATTATAACTCACCCTTACCAATAAATCTAGTGAATTTCAGCAACAGTCAATCAAAGAGATTCGGCCAAAGCAAGATGAACAAAAGATTTGAGAAGGGGAGAGTATGGTATTCGGCCCAACAGAGAAAGGAAGAATAAAAACGGAAAAGGAAGTATTCGATTTTAGAAAAGAGAAGGAGAAGAAGAAGAAGATACTCAATCGGGATAATCGACCTTCACTAATGTCAGGTAATCTGTTTAAATCAAAAAAAGGATGGAGAGAAAAATGTCACTTAGGTATACGACCAAAAAGAGGAAACAAAAGACTGAGAAAGGTTCTTAGGAGTATTTGGCTAAATCCAATAAACAATAGAAATGAAGTTGCCAACACGAAATATTGAAAACGAAGTTAACCTTTTGTTAGCTAACACAAATTGACACCTAAAACTTATAGCCGAATTTGACCAAAAGCACTCCACATAATCGGTTAGTCTTCAACACACTAAGCACCCCCTCACACCTTTAACAATTGAACACTAAGTGCTAGAGTTCAAACCTGGCATGACTCTTCACAAAATTCAAACTTGCTCGATATTCTCCTTAATTTCCTCCCCTTTATCTCCTCAAATTTAGCCACCATCAACTCCATTCAAATATGTTCAAACCCTTAGTGTTTCATTCAAACACAACCTCCTACCATGGTCACAGAAAAAATAATATCCATAAGTAGAAGCAGGGATTCGAATCCCAAACCCCCTTGCTCACTCCACACGCCACTTACCAGTGAGTTAGCAAGCTTTTTATGTCATGCTTCACTCACATTTATTTAAGAGTCTACTAGTTGGAGACAAGGGTTTATTCAAGTAGGAGCAAATTTTTTTCTCAAGCCAACGCTTGAACCCATGACTTCCCAAACACTCCCAAAACACTAAACCACTAAGGCAACAAACATCCACAACACAAACACACAAAAATAAATTTAACAGGGGTTTTCAGGATTTAGGGCATTACGTATGTTTTTTATTTATGGAATGACATGAATTGATAGATGATATGAATGTGAAATCGGTTGACAATATTATGGCATGATTAGTGTATGTTTTGGTATTGAAATTGGCTAAAATTATAGTTCAAATGTGCTTGGTTTAATGCTTGTAGGTTTGACCCAAAATGGGTGGCAAGTTGGCCTTGTAAATGGCCTATTTTTGCCTACACGGGCACGGACACGGGCGTGTGTCTCAGTCGTGTTACTTGAGGGCCATTTCAAAATGAACCTAAGTAGACTACACGGTCACACACACGGGCATGTGCTAGACCATGTGGCCAAGTTAGTTTTGACCACGGGCTAGACACATGGGCGTGTGATTGGCCGTGTGACCCAAGTCAGTAGCCTTGCTAATTTTCACACGGCCTGGCACACGGGCGTGTCTTATGGCCGTGTGGACAAGTCAGTATGTATGCCTTGTTTTGATACAGCCTAGACACACGGGTATATCTAAAGCCGTGTGAGGCACATGGCCTGTTCACACGGGCGTGTGACCTGTATAACTTTGAAAAATGTTTAAGTTTTGAAAAATTTTGTATGAGCTCAGTTTAGTCTCGACCCTTTTGTTAAGCATGTTTAAGGTCTCGTTGACCTATTTAAGGGACATTGTATTGGTGTTTGACCTCGGATGTTTTGATATTTGTGAAATTAATGTTAAATGTTTTGATTTGTTCAGTAATGCCTTTAACCCTAATCCGGCAATAGATATAGGTTAGGCGTGTTACAGAATTTACTTGCCAAAATATACCAAATGGTACTAATCATGCCATTCAACCACTAGCATCTAAAACCACATAAGCCATTCAAACCAAGTGCCATTTCACAACAATTTTAAACATCAACCATTAGTAAGCTAATATTTACATTTCATATACTAAACTCATACCATCATCAAAGTGCCAAAACACAAGCCAAACAAATTGTCATTTAACAACCCAAAATACATGGTCACATTAGCCAAAATACCTATACATGCCATTATAACAAAAATAAAAAAATTGAAAGTACCAAAAGATTCGATGGATAGTGTGATATAGCTCTGACAAGCTTCCAACCGGACGAGCTGTCGGTTCACTATAAAACACGGAGAATAACATAGAGTAAACATTTAAGCTTAGTAAGTTCGTACAACATAGAATATAACTAACCATTTAGTCATATAATAGGTAAGTAAACAAGCATATCCCAACACAATTTGGCCAAATGCCTAAGCATATATACACCAATCATGTTAACCATGTAATTACATATACAAGCTAATAAACTTAGATAAACATAACCATTGATCAAGTTCCATATAAATGTGTAAACCAATTCAAGCTTCCATATACCACGTAACAACATTTCTATGTAATTCATATGTATACCTAAAATAGTTCATATTGAACTCTTATTCTTTCATATCAGAACATTACCCGTTGAACTGTTTAGAATACCGTTCGATACCCGAGATAGCTCATACATAGTCTGCTAGCTCATATAAGTTCATGTACATGTATGCTTATACGAGCTATGAATCGGTATGCTCACTCAAAATGTTGATCGGTATGCTCTCACAAGCTATAAATCGATATGCTCACACAAACTATGGGTTGGAACGTAGCTACACGATGCTACTCACTCGAGCTATGGAGTATCTGCAACACATGCAGGACCTCAGCCATTGATCGAACATTCAGTTCCAGTACTCAAATCATGTAACCCTACTAACATGTCATTTGTATCTACGGATTCCTAAGGTTCAAACGGGACTCGGTAATCATCGTATGTCATTTTATATGTACTCAGTAATTATGTATGACAATTCATAACATATATATAATTCAATTAAAAACATATAAACACAATTTAATTACATGAACTTACCTCGACGAATAATCGTAGATACGGAGCCAATTAATCTGAGACTTTCTCTTTGCCCCAATCTAAAGTCGTACGAGATCTGTCTTGATCTATACTGATAAATTTAATCAATTTAGCCCAAAAACCTATTTTGGTAAAATTACCATTTTTACCCTATACATTTAATTCTTTTGAATTTTGTCCCTAGCTTAGAAAAATGGAATTTTATGCAATTTCACCACTACCCACTATGGCCAAATATCAAGTAGGTCCTAGCATGCCTTATATTTCATTAATTTCACAATTTCACCATGTATAATTTTTTGTTTTTTAATTTAGTCCCTATTTGGAAATTTTACCAAAAATACCTTTACAATAGTTATTTATCTAACAACAACCATCCATTTTCGAACATCAAACTTCAAAAATCATGTATATGCATTAATGGTAAAACCCTAATAGTTAAACAGTTACACAAATTATGTAACAGTTCAGTTTTAGCTAAATCAGAACAGTGATTCTGGAACCACAAATCCGAGGTTGTAAAATTATTTTTATATTATTTTATGTATTTACAGCATGTAAATTAATATGTGTGAAAGTTTTGTGGCATAATTTTATCAATTGGTTGTTTAATTCGATAAAAGGACTTAATCATGTAAAATGCAAAAGTGGCATGCTATAAGTTAAAGTGATTATTTACTTTAATTAATTAAAGGTGAAGTCCTTATGTTGTTATTTGACCATTGAAGAAGTAAGTTGACATTTAGGGACAACCATTAAGTGAATTATAAGTTAAATAGCCAAGGGTAAACTAGTAAATTATGCATAAATTAAAGATTAAATAAAACAAATTAAAGACGAATGTTATCATCTTGTTTTTTGCCAAAAGTGAAGAAGGAAAAGAAGCTATTTTTTCAAGCTCTAGGGTTTGGCCCTTGCTCTTTTTAATTTAGGGATGAATTTTGTTCAATTTTTAGTGATTTTTTATATTTTTGAGATTGTTTCTTCGTATACTAGCTAGCCCATGCTTTAATTTTTGGATTTAATGATGAATTTGTGATTTTCCATTGTTGATAGCTTGATGTTTTTGTTGTTTGGTGATGAAAAATAAATATTTGTTGATAGATTATTATGTTTAATTAAGTGATTTTTTGATAAAAATGCTTATTTAAGATTAAATTATGAAATTTACAAATTGAGGGGTCAAAATGTGAAATAAATGAAATAAGTGGGCTGCTAGGGACCTAAGGAATATTCGGCCAAACATGGGTTGAAAGAAATTTTGAATATTTTGTGTTATTTTGAAATAAGGACTAAATTGTGAAAATGTAAAATGTTAGAGGCTAAAGTTCAAAATGCCCATTTATGTGTTTATGGACTGAATTGAATGTATATGTCATTAAATAAGTCAAATTTATATTAATTTAGATCAAGAAAGGAAGAAATTGGATTTGGATCAGGGGAAGTCAAAAGTTGTAAATAGTCATTCTGGTCCGTTCGTTTTCGTACGAGGTAAGTTCAGAAATAAATAAATTTTCTTAAATTCAAATATATATGTATTTATAGCCGAAATGAATTGAATGTTTATGTAATAATATTGCCGAATTGAATTAACCGTTGGTAGACTTGTTTCGAGCATGAATAGATTTAATTATGAAGTCGAAACTCCGTATGAACCCTAGAAAATGTATATGTAACATCCCAAAATAGGGCCTAAGCGAAACAGTGGTTACGAAACCTTGAATTCGAGATAGAAAAGTTTATTCCGATTAATTTTTATAATTTATCGAGTGATTAGATGCATATGTTAGAGTATCGATGGAAAATTTTATAGATAGCATGCTTAATTACCTACTAGGGCTTAATTGTAAAAGTTGATAAATATGAGTTTTAGATGCTAAAGTATTAAATTGAATAGTATAATTGAAGTAGAGGTCCTTAAATGGTAATTATACCATTAGGTTTTCATGGACAAAAATGGACATACATAGATAAAAATAATTAAAGTTTTAATAAAGGGTATTTTAGTCATTTGGTAATTAAAAGATGAAAAAAGGAAAAAATATGGCAAAATGTGCCCATTTTCTTCATTATTCCGAAATTTCAAGGGTTCTTCATAGCTAGGGTTTTGTCAAACTTCTAAGCTTCATAGTAAGTGATTCCAAGCCCCGTTTTTAATGTTCTTTACGTTTTTGAAGTCCCGGTAACTTAATTTAGCTTATTCTAGCAATAATATAACCTAGTGTTCATATTTCGAAAAATACCTATAGGTGAAATGTGTTTATTTTGATGTTTTATGGTAGAATATGAAGCTTTAAATTATGTTAAACGACCTGAGGTAAGCGATTTTAAGTGAACACAAGTAAAACGACATAATTGGTAAAAATACCTAATGGTCATAAGTAAATGTTAGACTGGGAATTTGATGTTGCCATTGGTAAATAAATGATCAGCATGTCATAAAACATAAGAATTAGGGATAAAGTTTCATTTCTGAGCATTGGGGAAAAAGTGTAAATATGCAAAAGTTTAGGGGTAAAATCATAATTTTTCCAAGTTAGAGTTAAGGACTGTTTTGATAAATGTGAATATTAAATAAGTTAAATTTTCTATTATAGATCAAGAAGAACGAAATTTAGGGTTAGACCGATGAAAGAAAAAGGTTGAGGATTAAATCAAAATATTTGATCGTATTTTGTATTGAAGTAAGTTTGCAGTAAATAAATGCAATGTTTTATTATTTATAATTGATGATATTATTTTTCAGCATCTATATATTTATTTTTTAAATTTATTCCTTGATTATTCAAGCAAGAATTGACGGAGAAATGATACTTAAAAGTCCCGATTGAACCTTAGGAATGTGTAAGTAATATACAAATGTCATGACATTAGGGTTTAAGGATACCAAGTAAGACCATGCCAAGGCATGGCATTGGTAAGTATTACAAGCAAGGAAATCATGTAAGACCATGTCCAGACATGGCATTGACAAACTGCTATAAGGCAAGGATACCATGTAAGACCATGTCAAGACATGACAATGGTAAGTTTAAAAAGGAAAGGTACCCGTGTATCCTTAGTATTCCAAGTGGTTCAACAAAAAATTTAAAGAGTGTACCAAATGGAAGGTAAGATAAGTCCATGTTCGGAAGGTTCAGGTTATCTTGATAATTCATTTAGATTGTTGTTACTTTTTTACATGCAAACTTACTAAGGTTTATGCTTACTCCCATTTTTTTCTCTTTTTTTTATAGTATCGCAAAGCCAGCTCAAAAAATTGTGAGCACGTCGAAGATCGCCTCACACTATCAATGCGCTATCTCAGTATTTGTGACTAGAAATACTTTAAGTTATTGCATGTATAGGGACTTGGCTATTTTCTGTGTATGTCCTTATAATATGATTAAAGAGTGACATGTGAATACTTGGTAATGATTAGCTTATGATATAGATAAATAAGAACATGTTTTGGTATTATGTATGCCTAAATGAGGTTTAATGAAAAGATGTAACACCCTGAACCCGACCCAGACGTTATGGCCAGATCCGACATGTCACATTGAAGTTTTTAAGAAAAACCCACGCATTTTTCAACGTCCTTCCTAGTGTTAAAAGATAGTCTTTGCTATATGATCAAAGTCAATGGAAGCTGTTCACCAGGTAGGTATCCGATACAGAGGAGGTGAGCCGTGAAGGCTGCTTAAGTGCCAAGCACTTGAATGGATCCAATCCTAGACATGCCCACAACCATTGCCACACTCTCATAAACGAGTTGAAATTCATTTAAGTAGATATTTTTTGATAAATCGATTAATTGTATCGCTGCGTTATTTTGAAAACGAGTATCATTTTGAAAACGCGCCCTAAGTCTAGCCCATTTTGAATTATTATAAAAAAATTTAGAGTTATTATAAGAAGAATAAAATAATTCCAAAAAATAGTTAAAATGACCTTATTACAACCCAAAAACAAATAATATCAACAATTAAGATAAACTAAAATAAAATAACCGGTTACTGTTTTGCAAAGTTCAAAAGCGATCACCATAGCCACTCTGAATCCCCTCCGGCTCCAAGTCTCCTCATCAAGGCTCACCTGCAAGGTTAAGGAAAAGGGGGTGTGTTTGGGAACTCAGTGTGCAACAAGCCCTTTTCGGAGCCCATCCAATATCAGCATACTAGGTCGAAGCCTTTCGTTTAACGGTTACTGGGCTGAAGCCTTATCATAAATCATATCGCTAGGCCAAAGCCTTTACTGTAAGCGGTATGGCCCATAGGCCAATTTCAGTATCACATGTAATATTAATGAATGTATGCAAGCCCACTTGAGGAGACTACTCAACCCACCATCCGCTACTCTCCACCCGTACCAACCAAACTCACCATGTGAGGAATAACTCAACCCACCCAACCAAACTCTCTACTGGCAGCATAGCTGCTTTATCATATAACTGGAGGCTTAGCCTCTTTTAATAACTGGGGCAAAGCCCTTTTTGATTAACTGGGGCAAAGCCCTTTTCGGTAAACTAGGGCAAAGCCCTTTTTGCACTTCCTTCATTTATATCAAACCCAACCCATGCATATAATGAATATATCTTGTGCATCTCATCACATATCATGTACATATCATGTCATATCATGTCATATCATGTATATCAAAATCTCATGCATCATATTCATAATTAAACCCTAGGGGTATAATGGTCATTTTAACCTAGAGCCAAAATAGTCATTTCTCATATTTTAAGGGTACTTTTGTAAATTTACCAAATATTATGGGTTTTCCACGTTCATTAACAGTTATCAATATTTCCAGGTGTTTAAACAATGATTTTAATGCACTTTATCAAATTCGGGCTTTTGGGCCTAAAACCCCCTAGTGGGCCCTACGAATGCAGATTTAACCCATTAAGCCCACGTGATCCAAATTTTACAACCATACTAACGGTGTTGACATGCAACTTCTTCAAATTCCATTTTCTATCAATTTTACCCAAATGAGCCCGAAGCCCATTGAGCCCAATTCTAGCCCACTGAGGCCCAACTTACCAACGTGCACAAAATTGCGCTCTTACTTGTTCCATCGATCCAACCACCGACCATACCGTATCTATTGCATCTAAAACCTCATGCAAAATCTCAAGTTCCCAAAATGCCGGAATTTTAGCATTTCGGCTTTTCAGCGAATATTAGCCTAAGCTACTACGAGGGTTGTTACACATCTGTTTCGTAACATTTGCTAACAAAGTCTTCCACGAAAACCTACAATTAATCACCACCATTCTTAGTTTACAGTTCAAGCAATCAAACCCAAAGTCCACCTTACCATATTCGGCTAAAGAACCACTAATAGCCATAGATCCCTTACCTTCACAGGGTCCGACGATTCAATTCAAGCTTATCCAAAACTGATACTCCAAGCCTTGCTGCTCCTCCAAAGTTAACTATTTCACTACACAAACCATACAAGTCAAAAGAAAAGGCCCCATAAGGCCTATGCCTCAAAATGGCAACCTCCCTAAACCATAAGGGGTTTCGACTTTTCTCAATATTTATACCACTGAATCGATTTGAAAATGGGTACTTACCACAATCTTCCCTTTTGCACTGCTTAGATCCAAAGTAAACTCAGCCTTCAACCACCTAGCAGCCTTCGAATCCTAGAGGTCCGTAGGTTCGACTATGCCTCTAGAACTACGGTATTTCGTCTTTTAGGACCAAGGAAAAGAAATGGTGTGGTGGCTTGTATTGGTGTTGCCATCGGGGACTTTTAGAGTTTGAAGGAATCGATCACCAAAATGAAGAGGAAAGAAGGTTGCTGGTCTAAAAGAAATTGACACAATCAATCTTCACAGGTTTCGGATCTTGTGGCTATTCAGTAAGGGTGAAGAGAAGAAAAGGGAATAGTAGATTGGTTTTAGAAAAGAAAAGAAAGAAAAATGGATGGAAAGAGTGGTAATTTCGGCTAGAGAAGAAAAAGAGGGGAAAAAGAATCTCTCTAACGTTTAAATAAAGAAAACGGCACAACCTAAGCCCCTAATGTCGAAGTACCCACCCTAGTACCCCTAAGGCGATTTCTCCTCCCTAACTCCCACTATTCGGCTAACTCTAAACCTTCCTTCAAATCCGTCAAATCTCTCCCCTTATCACTCATTAATCCATGCATTTGACTAACTCAAACTCTCTCCAACGGAGTTCCAGTCGAATTCCAACTCCTGCATGCCCAAGACATAAATATAACAACACAATTGCCAGCTTATTGGATTGAACTTTGGTTTCCCCCAACCACTTACAGCCACCTTTTTAACTCCTTAGTGGCGTCACGTAGCCACTTTGCTAGGGGCTTTCTTGTGTTACGTTTTACCCACATCTTTTAATAAGGCCACCTAACCAATGCCCCTAACCCCTTAAGTCCAAAATTCAAAAACTTTACCGGTTTTGGCCAATACATGGGCCCTTCATAGGCCCATTTACATACTCCAACTATGAATTTCACAACCCAATACCAAAAATTAAAATAAATTTTACCAAATTCTCGAAAATTCCGAAAATTCTGAAAATCAGGGTGTTACAACTCTACCCTCCTTAAAGAAATTTCGGCCTCGAAATTTTACCTGACCCAAATAGTTGAGGGTATTGTTGACGCATCGCCTCCCTGTCTCCCAAGTAGTTTCTTCTTTGCCATGGTTTCTCCAAAGTACCTTCACCAATGGAACTGACTTTCTTCTCAACACATTGACGTCACGATCAAGTATCTGCACAAGTTCTTCTTCGAAGGTCAAATCTGACTGTACCTCAATTCCTGCGACTAGCACGATATGAGTAGGGTCAAAATGATATCGCCTTAGCATGGACACATGAAAGACGTCATGAATACGATCCAGCTCTGGAGGTAACTCTAGCTGGTAAGCCACCGGCCCTATCCGCTTAAAGATCCGATAAGGCCCAATGAACCGTGGACTCAACTTACCCTTTTTACCAAACCTCAAAATCTTCTTCCATGGAGAAACCTTCAAAAAGACCATGTCCCCTACAGCATACTCAATATCCTTAAGCTTCAGATCAGCATAAGACTTTTGTCGATCCACTGCCTTCTTTAACCTATTCCTGATCACCTTAACTTTGTCTTCAGTATCCGCTACTAGCTCCGGTCCAAGTACTTGCCTTTCCCCTAACTCTGCCCAACAAGTAGGTGAATGGCACCTTCACCCATACAGTGCCTCGTAAGGAGCCATCTGAATACTTCCTTGGTAACTATTGTTATACGTGAACTCCGCCAATGGCAAGTAATCCTCCCAACTACCCCTAAAATCAATAACACAACCCCTCAACATGTCTTCTAGAGTCTGAATGACTTTCTCTGACTGCCTATCCTACTAAGGGTGAAAAGTCGTACTAAAATCTAATCGTGTTCCCAACGCTTCATGCAACTTCTGCCAAAACCGAGATGTAAACCTTGGGTCTCGGTCAGAAATTATCGATACTGGCACCCCATGCAACCGCACTATCTCTGCCACATACAACTTGGCCAACCTCTGAAGTGAGTAATCGACTCGGACAGGTATGAAATGGGCAGATTTCGTCAGCCTATCCACAATCACCCAAGCTGAGTCCTTCTTGGAATGTGTCAATAGCAGACCACTCACAAAATCCATGGTCACCCTTTCTCATTTCCAAAGTGGTATCTTCACCGGCTGTAACAATCCTGAAGGCAGTTGATGCTCGGCCTTTACTCGTTGACACGTCAAACATTTTCCGACAAATTCAGCCACTTCTCACTTAAGCCCAGGCCACCAATATAGCTCTCGTAAGTCTCGATACATCTTACTCCGTCCTAGATGCATAGCACAAGGTCCACCATGTGCCTCCCTCAAAATCATCAATCTCAAATTAGAGTCCTTTGGCATACAAATTCTTCCCCGAAAACAAAGAACCCCATCACCATTTAATCCAAAGTCTGGATTCTCGCCCTTCTCAGCTTGCTAAAATCGAGAAACCAATGACCCATCCACCAACTGCCGCTTCTTAATCTGCTCCACCCAAGTCGGTTTCACTTGTAATTCTGCTAATAAGCTTCCATCGTCAAACAAGCTTAAACGAGTAAACATTGCCCTCAATTCTGCCACAGTCCTTCGACTCAGCGCATCAGCCACGACATTTGCCTTACCAGGATGGTACTCAATCAAACAGTCATAGTCCTTTAACAACTCTATCCACCTTCGCTGCCTAAGATTCAGCTCCTTTTGAATCAGCAAGTACTCAAGACTTATGGTCTGTATAGATAATGCATCTCTCCCCAGACAAGTAGTGCCTCCATATCTTAAGCGCAAAGATCACTGCTACCAAATCCAAGTCATGAGTAGGATAGTTTACCTCATGAGGCTTAAGTTGTCGTGAAGCATAAGCAACCACTTTACCCTCTTGCATCAACACACAGCCCAAACCTACATGTGACGCGTCACTGTACACAGTGAAATCCTTACCAGACTCTGGCTGAATCACCACTGATGCCTCAGTCAGAACCTTCTCTAACTTCTCAAAAGCCTCTTGCTGCTTATTTTTCCAAACAAACGGTGCTCCCTTCCTTATAAGTTTCATTAACGACACTGCCAACAAAGAAAATCCTTCCACAAATCTTCGGTAATAACCTGCCAACCCCAAAAAACTCTGAATTTCCATTACTGACCTCGGTGGCTTCCACTCTAGAATTGCCTCAATCTTCTGAGGGTCTACCTTGATCCCCTCATCAGACAGAACATGCCCCAAGAAGGTTACTTCATTCAACCAAAACTCGCACTTACTGAACTTTGGATAGAGTTGCTTTTCCCTTAGCACTTGCAGCACAATACGAAGATGCTCATCATGCTTCTCTTCCGTTTCCGTGTACACTAAGATATCATCAATAAAAATGACTACGAACTGATCCAAATACGGTTGAAATAGCCGATTCATCAAATCTGTGAATGCTGCCGGTGCATTAGTCAAACCAAAAGGCATAACTAGAAACTCGTAATGACCATATCGAGTTCTAAATGCTGTCTTATGAATATCCTCTTCTTTGACTCTCAACTGATGATATCCTGACCGCAGGTCAATCTTAGAAAATACTGAAGCTCCTCTCAGTTGGTCGAATAGATTGTCGATTCTTGGCAACAGATACTTGTTCTTGATCGTCAGTTTGTTCAACTGCTGATAATCAATACACATCCGTATGGTCCCATCTTTCTTCTTTACGAACAGCACTGGTGCACCCCATGGAGAAACACTTGGTCCTATAAACCCTCTATCCAACAGTTCTTGAATCTAAGATTTCAGTTCCACCAATTCCTTTGGTGCCATCCGATAAGGTGCAATGGATACTAGAGCTGTTCCAGGTAACAAGTCAATTCCGAACTCGACTTTTCTGTTCGGAGGTAGTCCAGGAAGTTCCTCCAGAAATACATCTTGAAATTCTTTGATGGTCCTAACTGACTCCACAGTCATCCCCTCAGGTTCAACTTCACTCACAAATGCTAAAAACGCCTCACAACCTTTCCGAATCAACCTCTCAGCCCTTAAAGTCCATACAACATTGGACAAATAGTTCCTTCGCTCTCCTATGACCATTATCTCCTCATCCTCGGTAGTTCTTAGCACCATCCTCTTAAAAGCACAATCCAACGTCGCCCTATGCTTAGTTAGCCAGTCCATTCCCAAAATAAAATCAAATTCCCCAAATGGCAGCTCCATCAAATCTCCTATGAATATCCTATTTTATGTCTCTAAAGGCACCTCCCTAAAGAGTTTATCTACCTTAACCTAGTGTCCTAAATGACTTATCACTGATACCCCACTCACAGTCTCCTCAGGAAGCTTACCCAATGCCCTAGATACATTACAGGCAACATACGAATGAGTGGAACCAACATCAATCAGAGCAGTGTAGGGCGTGGTATGAATGAAGAACGTACCAGTTATAACATCAGGAGCATCACCCTCCTCACGATGCTGTGCAGCATAAACCAGCTTCGGCTATCGAGCTTCTGCATGTCCAGCACCGCTGCCAGGTGCCCCACATCCACGTCTATTACCATTACCACCTCTACTTTGCCCATGGCCTTTCTGTGGTGGTGGTCTTCCTCGCAGCGGTTGGACACCTCTTTGCTCTGCAACTTGATCCTGAGCTGCTCTCTTAGGACACTCTCTGAACTTATGTTCCTTTAACCCACATCGAAAACATGCTCCAGTTCATTTCCAGCACTCCCCCATATGCACTCTGCCACAGTCCCTACAAGCTTGTGGTCTAAAGGTATGCACCAGAACTGCTCGAGCCGATTCCTCCATTCTAGCTCTTTTAGCATTTCTATTTGTAGCACCCGAGGGTCTAGAATCCCTCCTAAATCTGGGTCGATCCCTCTCACGATTTTGCCATTCAGTTCATTTTACTTCCTCGGCTATCTTAGCCTTCTCTACCAACGCAGCGAAATCACGCTCTCTCTGTGGAGCTATCAGCACCCTAAGTTCATCGCGGAGGCCATCCTTGAATCGAACACTGCGCTCATATTCAGTCGCAACTATCCCGCTAGCATATTGACTCAGCCTCAAGAATTCTGCCTCATACTCTGCAACAGTCTTATTACCCTGAACCAGATTAAAAAATTCCTTTTGACGGGCATCCACATAACTAGCTCCAACATACCTCCCCTTAAAAGTAGTCTTGAATAGTTCCCAGGTTACTCGTTCGATCGGGGTGCTCTCCCTTACAATGATCCACCACCGGTATGCCTCATCTCGTAGCAAACACAGAGCAATCTAGGTCGTCCATAATCTACTCTGTTGCCTCTAGCCAATATTCAGCCACGTTTGCGGCTATTCCAGATACGCCCCTAAAAACCTCTGCTCCATTAGCCCAGAGTCGCTCAGAGATGGATCCCCTATTCACTCTCCCGGTGCTAGCTCCAGCAACCCTTTCAAAACCCCTTAACATCACTTGAGACAAAGCATCATCTCCCGCAGCCCGATCATGTGACCCGGTCTCAGTTGCCTGTGGCACGAATGCCTCCTCAGCTACCCTATGTCCTGAGGATGAAGATTCAGCTTGCACCCTTCCGCGACCATGTCCGCGGCCTCATCCACGAGTTCCCCTTGTACTCGTATCGAATTATTTAATTACAAATTTTATGATATTAGTTTAATATTTTAGTTGTTTATTACAAGATGTTTTATGGAATTATAGTAGTCCAGGGATTGTTCTTGCAACGTCGTAGGCTAGCTACAGTCTCAATCTTACTATTTTACAGCTCTACCCTATCTAAAGTATCATGGTAGGGTCTTAGTTCTATTCATAGCATCAATATCACACGGCGTAAAAGAAAGTATACTTATAGACTTGGGGCCAAGGATTCAGTGTGCCACTTCTTTCTTCAAACCATTTAAAACAAAAACATGTATTTGGTCACAAAAAAATAGAAATTCTTTAAAAATTGATTTAAAATACCCTTGTTTTGAAATTCTTGATTTTAAACCCGTTTAGAAACCCACAGCCGAGTTGTTGCAACCTGGCTCTGATACCACTAAATGTAACACCCCGAACCCGGGCCAGACATTATGGCCGGATCCGACAAGTCACATTGAAGTTTTTAAGAAAAACCCACGCCTCTTTCAACGTCCTTCCTAGTGTTAAAAGATAGTCTTTGCTATATGATCAAAGTGAATGGAAGCTGTGCACCAGGTAGGTATCCGATACAGAGGAGGTAAGCCGTGAAGGCTACTTAAGTACCAAGCTCTTGAATGGATCCAATCCTAGACATGCCCACAACCATTGCCACACTTTGATAAACGAGTTGAAATTTATTTAAGTAGATATTTTTTGATAAACCGATTAATTGTATCGCTGCGTTATTTTGAAAACAAGTATCATTTTGAAAATGCGCCCTAAGTCTAGCCCATTTTGAATTATTATCAGAAAAATTTAGAGTTATTATAAGAAGAATAAAATAATTCCATAAAATAGTTAAAATGGCTTTATTACAACCCAAAAACAAATAATATTAACAGTTAAGATAAACTAAAATAAAATAACCGGTTACTCTTTTGCATAGTTCAAAACCGATCACCATGGCCACTCTGTATCCCCTCTGGCTCCAAGACTCCTCATCAAGGCTCAACTGCAAGGTTAAGGAAAAGGGGGTGACTTTGGGAATTCAGTGTGCAACAAGCCCTTTTCGGAGCCCATCCAATATCATCATACTGGGCCGATGCCTTTCGTTTAATGGTTACTGGGCCGAAGCCTTATCATAAATCATATCGCTATGCCGGAGCCTTTACTGTAAGCGGTATGGCCCATAGGCCCATTTCAATATCACATGTAATATCAATGAATGTATGCAAGCCCATTTGGGGAGACTACTCAACCCACCATCTGCTACTCTCCACCCGTACCAACCAAACTCTCCATGTGGGGAATAACTCAACCCACCCAACTAAACACTCCACTGGCAGCATAGCTGCTTTATCATATAACTGGAGGCCTAGCCTCTTTTAATAACTGGGGCAAAGCCCTTTTTGATTAACTGGGTCAAAGCCCTTCTCGGTAAACTGGGGCAAAGCCCTTTTTGCACTTCCGCCATTTATATCAAACCCAACCCATGCATATAATGAATATATCTTGTGCATCTCATAACATATCATGTGCATATCATGTCATATCATGTATATCAAAATCTCATGCATCATATTCATAATTAAACACTAGGAGTATAATGGTCATTTTAACCTAGAGCCAAAACAGTCATTTCTCATATTTTAAGGGTACTTTTGTAAATTTACCAAATATTACGGGTTTTCCACATTCATTAACAGTTATCAATATTTCCAGGTGTTTAAGCAATGATTTTAACGCACTTTATCGAATTCGGGCTTTTGGGCCCAAAACCCCCTAGTGGGCCCTACGAATGCCGATTTAACCCATTAAGCCCACGTGATCCAAATTTTACAACCATACTAACGGTGTTGACATGCAACTTCTTCAAATTCCATTTTCTATCAATTTTACCCAAATGAGCCCGAAGCCCATTGAGCCCAATTCTAGCCCACTGAGGCCCAACTTACCAACGTGCACAAAATTGCGCTCTTACTTATTCCATCGATCCAACCACCGACCATACTGTATCTATCGCATCTAAAACCACATACAAAATCTCAAGTTCCCAAAATGCTGGAATTTTAGCATTTCGGCTTTTCAGCGAATATTAGCCTAAGCTACTACGAGGGTTGTTACACACCTGTTTCGTAACGTTTGCTAACAAAGTCTTCCACGAAAACCTACAATTAATCACCACCATTCTTAGTTTACAGTTCAAGCAATCAAACCCAAAGTCCACCTTACCATATTCGGCTAAAGAACCACTAATAGCCATAGATCCTTTACCTTCACAGGGTCCGACGATTCGATTCAAGCTTATCCAAAACTGATACTCCAAGCCTTGCTGCTCCTCCAAAGTTATCTATTTCACTACACAAACCATACAAGTCAAAAGAAAAGGCGCCACAAGGCCTATGCCTCAAAACGACAACCTCCCTAAACCATAGGAGGTTTCGGCTTTTCCCAATATTTATACCACTGAATCGATTTGAAAACGAGTACTTACCACAGTCTTCCCTTCTGCTCTGCTTAGATCCAAAGTAAACTCAGCCTTCAACCACCTAGCAGCCTTCGAATCCTAGAGGTCCATAGGTTCGACTATGCCACTAGAACTAAGGTATTTCGGCTTTTAGGACCAAGGAAAAGAAATGGTGTGGTGGCTTGTATTGGTGTTGCCGTCAGGGACTTTTAGAGTTTGAAGGAATCGGTCACCACAATAAAGAGGAAAGAAGGTTGCTGGTCTAAAAGAAATTGGCACAATCAATCTTCATAGGTTTCGGCTCTTGTGCCTATTCAGCAAGGGTGAAAAGAAGAAAAGGGAATAGTAGACTGGTTTTGGGAAAGAAAAGAAAGAAAGATGGATGGAAAGAGTGGTAATTTCTTCTAAAGAAGAAAAAGGGGAGAAAAAGAATCACTCTTTGATGTTTAAACAAAGAAAACGACACAACCTAAGCCCCTAATGTCAAAATACCCACCCTAGTACCCCTGAGCTGATTTCTCATCCCTAACTCCCACTATTCAGCAAACTCTAAGCCTCCCTTCAAATCCCTAAAATCTCTCTCCAACAGAGTTCCAGTCGACTTCCAACTCCTGCATGCCCAATACATAAAAATAACAACACAATTGCCAGCTTAATGGATCGAACCTTGGTTTCCCCAACCACTTACATGCCACCTTTTAAACTCCTTAGTGGCGTCACTTAGCCACTTTTCCAGGGGCTCTCTTGTGTTACATTTTACCCACATCTTTTAATAAGGCCACCTAACCAATGCCCCTAACTCCTTAAGTCCAAAATTCAAAAACTCCATCGGGTTTCGGCCAACACATGGGCCTTCCATAGGCCCATTTACATACTCCAATTATGAATTTCACAACCAAATACAATAAATTAAAATAAATTTTACCAAATTCTCAAAAATTACAAATATCCCGAAAATCAAGATGTTACAAAAGAAATTATGAAGGAGTAAGAGTTGGCCACGGAACAGTTAGGAAATAGCAGTAGTGACATGGTTTTGAAAAATCACTAAAAAATGTAGAAATGGAATTAAATGGTGAATGAGATGTAGAATTAAATATTATTGAGTCTATTTTCATAGAAAAGAAACAAAGAAAGCAAAGGAGCCTATATTCTGAGATATTTAAATTTTTGTAAGACTGGTTCAGAGTGAGTTTATGATCCCCTATTCAAAATTTGAAAATCCCTAGAAATTTTAAAAAAATAATTATAAGTCATAGTTTATATTTATTGATTCCTTAGTGAGTCTATTTTCATTAGAAACAAACAGAAATATTATTTGAATTCTGTAAAATGAGATAATTGATTTTTAGTAAAGGGAGGTCAAGTCCACTGAACTGCAAAATAGGGGAACCTTTAATGAATAACCTGTACTAATTGGCCAAACAAAAAATTTTGGAAAATTTATGGTAAGAAGATATATGAGTCTAGGTTCAGGCAAGATTTATGGATTTAAATTTTGAGTTTCCTAACTCAAGTTATAATTAATTTAGTGACTACTTTGCAGATGGATAGTTTTATTATGATTAGTGAAATAAATTGTTTTGATTTGTGTAAGTAATTGGAAATTTTTTAATGTTGCCGGTTTAGTCCTCAACCATTCCAACTGCACATTTTAGGGCCTCGAAGGCACTTTTTAGGGATTTATTGGAGGAATGCGAGCAAATTAATTTTTTTAAAAAAAATTTTTATGCCCCGAACAAGTATGATAAGTCTAGTAATGCCTCGTGCTTGACTCCGACGACGGTCTCTGGTAAGGGGTGTTACATTTATTGGTATCAGAGCAAGAGTTTAGTCAGTTCTCAGAATATTCAGTATGAGTAAGAGTCTAGCTATACATGCCATACTTATATTTTGATACTGTGACACCTCTTGACGATTTTAAAATGTTTTTCTTTTATAGTTACGGATCTCGAACGAGGTGGTGCAGATGATGTAGAAAGTAATGCGCCTGCTCCCCCAGAAAGACAATGCCACTAGATAGTAGTGAAAGGCCCATTATAGTTAGTTAGGGAGCAGGGGCTCGAGAAGCCTTCTTCCAAGCTATGAATGAATGGTTTGCCAAGTTCGTTCGTACGAATCCGGCCGTCAGACCACCCCCTCATGATCCTTAGACTACCCATGAGTTTCCCCAGTCACAGATGCAGTTAGAAGAAAGAATCCACCAGTTGATAAAATTAGAAAACAAGGGCTAAAGAGTTCCAAGCTACTAAAGATAAAGATGCAGAGAAAGCTAAATTAGGCTCGAGAATAATATCAGGGTCTTTGATGAGTTATCCTGCACACCTGAAGAGTGCATGAGGTGTGTTGTATCGCTTTTACGAGACTCAACCTACCATTGGTGGAAGACACTTATGTCAGTAGTACCGAAAGAGAGGGTTACTTGGGATTTCTTTCAGGAGTTCCGTAAGAAATACATTAGTTAGAGGTTCATCGACCAGAAAAGAAAAGAATTCCTTGAACTAAAGCAGGGTAAGATGACAGTGACTAAATATAAACGTGAATTTGTCAGACTCAGTAATTATGCTCGAAAGTGTGTGTCTACTGAAGATATTATGTGCAAGAGATTTGAAGATGGGCTCAATGATGATATTTGACTGTCAATCAGTGTTTTAGAAATAAAAGAGTTTGTTATTTTAGTTGAAAGAGCTTGTAAGGCAGAGGAGTTGTTGAAAGGAAAAGGTAAAGCTAAAATTGATATGCAAGATAAGACGAAAATACAGATAAGCAAGTTGTTTCAGTCTACATCCAAGAGGCCTGGAGAGTTCTCTACGAAATCTAATTTTTCAGCAGGGTATTCTATCCGAAACAGAGGTAGAAGATTTATGGGTCAGAAAGCTCAGACCACTTCAATTTCGAGTGTTGGCAGTATTCAGCCTGATAGACTCAAGTGTCCACAATGTAGTCAACATCATCCAGGTTAATATTGAGCAACTAAGACTGGTTGTTTCTGATGTGGTGCATCAGATCATTTCATTCAAGAGTGTTCTGAGATGGTTAAAAGAGGAGTAATACAGAGTGTAAGATCAGGCAATGCCCCCGTTAGAGGCAAACCTCAGAGAAGTTGGGGAATAGGGTAGGTAGAGGTGCATCTAGAGATTCAGCAGCGAGACCAGATGTTAGAGCACCTGCAAAGACCTATGCTATTCGTACTCGTGAGGAGGCATCCTCCCCCGATATAATTACGGGTACATTTTATCTTTATGATGTTAATGTTATTGCTTTGATTGATCCGGGTTCGATTCATTCCTATGTTTGCATGAAATTGATGCCTAGTATGAACATATCCATAGAGTCTACGGGATTTGTGATTAAAGTATCGAATCCATTAGGTCAGTATGTATTAGTAGACAAAGTATGTAAAAATTGCCCTTTGATGATTAGAGGTTACTTTTTTTCGGCTGATCTCATACTATTTCCATTTGATGAGTTTGATGTGATTCTTGGTATGGATTGGTTGACTGCACATGATGTGATAGTGAATTGTAGAAAGAAATTCATTGAGTTGAAATGCGAAAATAGTGAAATTCTTCGGGACAATTCAGATGAGTCAGATAGTTCAATTGCCATGATTTCTGTTATGTCTGCTCAGAAATGCTTGAGAAAAGGATATGAAGCTTATCTTGCTTTTTTGTTGAATACTAAAGATCTAGAGTTGAAAGTTGAATCAGTGCTTGTGGTATGTGAGTTTTCTGATATGTTTTCGGAAGAACTACCAGGTTTGCCTCCTATCAGAGAATTTGAGTTTGGTATTGAATTAGTTCCAGGTACAACGCCCATTTCTATTGTCCTTATATAATGGCTCCAATGGAATTGAGAGAATTGAAATTTTAGTTGTAGGAACTAACAGAGAAAGGCTTTGCAAGACCTAGTTGTTCACCATGGGGTGCATCAGTGCTCTTTGTGAAAAAGAAAGATGGTTCGATGAGATTGTGCATAGATTATCAGTAGCTTAACAAGATGACTATTAAGAATAAGTATCCACTACCTAGAATTGACAATTTGTGTGATCAATTAAAGGGAGCTACTATGTTTTCCAAGATAGATTTGAGATCCGGATATTATCAGTTGTGAGTTAAAGAATCAGATGTTTCAAAGACTGCTTTCCGGACTAGGTATGGCCATTATGAGTTCCTTGTGATGCCATTTGGCTTGACTAATGCTCCTGTCATTTTCATGGACTTAATGAATAATTTTCAGACCTTACTTGGATAAATTTGTAGTTGTGTTCATTGAGGATATCTTGATTTATTCTCATGATAAGACTGAGCATTCAAAGCATTTGAGAACAGTTTTACAGACTTTGAGAGATAATCAGTTTTATGCCAAGTTTAGCAAAAGTGAGTTCTGGTTACGGAAAGTTGGTTTTCTTGGACATATAGTCTCAGGTGAAGGAATTAGAGTTGATCCGAGAAAGATTTCAGCCATTGTTGATTTGAAGCCTCCAAGGAATGTATCAGAGGTTAGAAGTTTTCTTGGTCACGCTGGTTATTATAGACGATTTGTAGAGGGATTTTCCATGATAGCTATTCCATTGATAATATTGCTACAGAAAGATGTCAATTTTGAATGGAATGAAAAGTGTCAGCAGAGTTTTGACAAGTTAAAGGCATTGTCGACTGAACCTCCTATCTTAGTACAACCAGAATCGAGTAAAGAGTTTGTGATTTACAGTGATGCATCCTTGAATAGACTAGGCTGCATACTTATGCAGGAAGAAAATGTAATTGCTTATGCCTTTAGACAGCTAAAGCCACATGAGAAAAATTATCCGATACATGATATATAACTAGCTGCCATTGTATTTGCGTTGAAAATCTGGAGACATCACTTGTATGGTGAGAAGTACCAAATGTTTAATGATCATAAAAGTTTAAAATACTTGATGACTTAGAAAGATTTGAACTTGAGGCAAAGAAGATGGCTAGAGTTGATTAAAGATTATGAACTAGTGATCGATTATCACTCAGGTAAGGCAAACGTAATTGCTGATGCTCTGAGTAAAAAATCTTTATTTGCATTAAGAGCTTTGAACACTTGTTTAACCTTATCGGATGATGGTTCTATCTTAGCTGAATTAAGAGCTAAGCCAACGTTTCTTGAAGAAATTTGTGAAGTTTAGAAAGATGACAGTGTGTTGCAAGCCAAAAGAGCTCAATGTGAGTTGGGTATAGAGTCAGATTTTCAGATCAGTTCTGACGGTTGTTTAATGTTCAGAAATCGGATATGTGTACCAAAGAATGATGATTTTATTCAAAAGATTTTAGAGGAAGCACACAACAGTTCCTTGTCTATTCATCCAGGTAGTACAAAGATGTATAATGATTTGAAAAAAAATGTATTTGTGGGTAGGAATGAAGAGAGATATCTCAGAGTTTGTTTCTAGATATTTGATCTATCAGTAGGTAAAAGCTGAACATCAGGTACCTTCAGGTTTATTGCAGCCTGTGTTAGTTCCTGAGTGGTAATGGGATTGAGTTGCCATTGATTTTGTGATAGGATTGCCGTTGACACCGAGAAAGTAAGATGCAGTATGGGTTGTGATTGATAATCTAACAAAGCTAGCTCATTTTATTTCAGTTCGTATGGATTATTCACTTGACAAGTTGGCAGAGTTGTATATTTCAGAGATAGTTAGACTACATGGAGTACCGCTATCAATTATTTTAGATAGAGACTTGAGATTCACTTCGTGGTTTTGGAAGAAGTTATAGGAAGCTTTGGGCACAAAGTTGAGTTTTAGTACAGCTTTCCATCCTCAGACCGATGGTTAGTCAGAGAGAGTTATTCAGATACTTGAGGATATGCTGAGTTGTTGTGTCTTAGAATTTCAAGGTAGTTGGGAGAAATATTTGTCGTTGGTAAAGTTTGCTTATAATAATAGTTACCAGTCGAGTTTGAAAATGGCACCTAATGAAGCTCTGTATGAACGTAAATGCCGCACACCTTTGTATTGGACAGAGCTTCAAGAAAATTAGATTTTCGGGGTTGATTTAGTTAAAGAAACTGAAGAGAAAGTGAAGGTTATCTGGGATTGCTTGAAAGCAGCTTCAAATAGATAGAAGTCTTATGTAGACTTGAAAAGAAAAGAGATTGAGTATCAAGTTAGAATCAAGTTGGTGACAAAGTGTTCTTGAAAGTTTCCCCGTGGAAGAAAGTCTTTAGATTTGGCAAGAAAGGCAAACTAAGTCCACGTTTTATTGGACCATTTGAGGTGACTAAAAGAGTTGGACCATTAGCATATTGATTAGCTTTGCCACCAGAGTAAGAGAAGATTCATGATGTGTTCCTTGTGTCCATGTTACGTCGGTACCATTCTGATCCTTCACATGTGATTTCACAGACAAAGGTTGAGATTCTGCAAGATATGACTTATGGTGAAGAACCGATAAAGATTTTAGCTCGAGAGGTCAAGAAAGAACAAAAGTATTGCACTTGTGAAAGTATTATGGAATAGGCATGGGTTAGAAGAGGCTATATAGGAGCTTGAAGAGATTATGCGAAAATAGTATCCAAATCTTTTCACCGGTAAGATTTTCGAGGACGAAAATCCTTAAAGGAGGAGAAATGTAACATCCCAAAATAGGCCTAAACAGAATAGTGGTTGCGAAACCACGAATTCGAGATAAAAAAGTTTATTTTGATTAATTTCACAATTTACCGAGTGATTAGATGCATGTGTTAGAGTATCGATGGAAAATTTTATAGATAGCATGCTTAATTTCCCTACTAGGGCTTAATTGCAAAAGTTGATAAATATGAGTTTTTAGATGCTAAGGGATTAAATTGAAGAGTATAATTAAAGTAGAGGTCCTGAAATGGTAATTAGACCATTAGGTTTTCATGGAGAAAAATTGACATAAATAGATAAAAATAACTAAAGTTTTAATGAAGGGTATTTTAGTCATTTGGTACTTAAAAGATTAAAAAGGGAAAAAGATGGCAAAATGTGCCCATCTTCTTCATTAGGTTGAAATTTCAAGGGTTCTTCATAGCTAGGGTTTTTTCAAGCTTCCAAGCTTCATAGTAAGTGATTCCAAGCCCCATTTTTAATGTTCTTTACGTTTTTTAAGTCCTGGTAACTTGATTTAGCTTATTCTAGTAGTAATTTAACCTAGGGTTTATATTTGGAAAAATACCCATAGGTGAAATGTGCTTATTTTCATGTTTTATGGTAGAATATGAAGCTTGAAATCATGTTAAATGACTTGAGCTAAGCGATTGTAAGCGAACATGAGTAAAAAGACATAATCGATAAAAATACCTAATGGTCATAAGTACATGTTAGAGTGCGAATTTGATGTTGTCGTACGTAAATAAATGATCAGCATGTCATTAAACATTGGGAATTTGATGTTGCCATAGGTAAATAAATGATCAGCATGTCATAAAACATAAGAATTAGGGATAAAGTTTCATTTCTGAGCCTTAGGCCAAAAGTGTAAATATGAAAAAGTTTAGGGGTAAAATTATAATTTTACCAAAGTTAGAGTTAAGGATTGTTTTGATAAATGTGAATATTCAATAAGTTAAATTTGCTATTATAGATCAAGAAGAATGAAATTTAAGGTTAGACCGAGGAAAGAAAAAGATTGTGGATTAAATCAAAATATTTGATCGTATTTTGTATCGAGGTAAGTTTGCGGTAAATAAATGTAATATTTTATTATTTATAATTAATGATGTTATTTTTCAGCATCTATATATTTGGTTTGTAAATTTATTCCTTGATGATTCAAGCAAGAATTAAAAGAGAAATGATACTTAAAAGTCCCGGTTGAACCCTAGGAATGTGTAGGATACAAATGTCATGACAATTGGGTTTAAGGATACCAAGTAAGACTATGCCAAGGCATGACATTGGTAAGTATTACAAGGCAAGGAAATCATGTAAGACCATGTCAAGACATGGCATTTATAAACTACGATAAGGCAAAGATCCCATGTAAGACCATGCCAAGGAATGGCAATGGTGAGTTCATAAGGCAAGGATATCACGTAAGACCCTGTCAAGACATGGAAATGGTCAGTTTAAAAAGGAAAGGTACCCATGTATCCTTAGTATTCCAAGTGGTTCAACGGAGAATTTAAAGAGTGTACCAAAGGGAAGGTAAGATAAGTCCATGTTCGAAAGGTTCAGGTTACCTTGATAATTCATTTAGAATGTTGTTATTTATTTACATGCAAACTTACTAAGCTTTATGCTTACTCCCTTTCTTTTCTCTCTTTTTTATAGTATCGCAAATCCAACTCAAAAAATCACAAGGACGTCAGAGATCGCCTAACACTATCAACGAGCTATCTCGGTATTTTGTGACTAGAAATACTTTAAGTTATGGCATGTATAGGGACTTGGTTATTTTCTGTGTATGTCCTTATGATATGATTAAAGAATGACATGTGAATACTTGGTAATGATTAGCTTATGATATAACTAAATTAGAACATGTTTTGGTATTATGTATGCCTAAATAAGGTTTGATGCAAAGAAATTATGAAGGAGTAACAGTTGGCCATGAAATAGTTAGGAAACAGAAGCAGTGACATAGTTTTGACAAATCACTAAAAATTTTAGAAATAGAATTAAATGGTGAATGAGATATAGAATTAAATCTTATTGAGTCTATTTTCATAGAAAAGAAACAAAGAAAGCAAAGGAAGTCTATATTCTGAGATATTTAAATTTTTATAAGACTGATTCAGAGTGATTTTGTGATCCCCTTTTCCAACTTTGGAAAATCACTAGAAATTGTAGAAAAATAATTATAAGTCATAGTTTAAATTTATAGATTCCTTAGTGAGTTTATTTTTATTAGAAACAAACAGAAATGTTATCTAAATTCTGTAAAATGAGATAATATATTTTTTGTGAAGGGAGGTCAGGTCCGCTGAACTGTGAAACAGGGGAACATTTCATGAATAAACTGTACTAATTGGCAAAACCAAAGATCCTAGAAAATTTATGGTAAGAAGATATATGAGTCTAGTTTGATGGAAAATTTATCGATTTAAATTTCGAGTTTCGTAACTCCATTTAAAATTAAGTTAGTAACTGTTATGCAGATGGGCAGTTTTATTATGAATAGTGAAATAAATTGTTTTGATTTGTGTAAGTAATTGGAAAATTTTAAATGTGCCGGTTTGGTCCCGAACCATTCCAATTGCACGTTTTAGGGCCTCGAAGGCCCTTTTTAGGGATTTATTGGATGAATGCGAGCAACTTAATTTTCTTTTAAAAAAATTTATGCCCCGAACAAGTAAGATAAGTCTGGTAATTCCTAGTGCTTGACTCCGAAGACGGTCCCGGGTAAGGGGTGTTACAATATAGGATATTGATATCATGAAATTAATACTTCCAAGGTGTGATTTTGTGTAAGACTATGTCTGGGACATTGGCATCGGAGTGAGAAAATGTGTAAGACCATGTCTACAACATTGGCATCGTATATGATTCGTGTAAGACCCTGTCTGGGACAGTGGCATTGATATGTGGTAGCATGTAAGACCATATCCAGGATATGGCATTGTACGAGCATTATATGATTTTCTTGTATCCTTAACAATTCTGAATGGTTCAACGGGCAATGTCAAGTCGAGACCGAATGTGAAATTGAGCTAAATGGATCAGGTACGTGTGAAGTTTATATGTTTATGAAAGTTAAGGTAAGTAAAGTATTTAATGTGATCATATAATCTACATGAGAAATGTGATTATATATGTGTATGAACTAATTAGATTCAGCTATTTCGAATTGAATATGAATGTTCTTGTAATGATTTATTTACTTAAGGCTTACTAAGCTTTCCAAGCATACTTTATGTGTTTCTTTGTTGTTTTGTAGATTTATAAAGCTAGCTCGAGTTTGGGGATCATCAAGGAACTTTTTCACACTATTGATCTCTATTTTGGTTCTTTCAAAGTTTGTACTTTTGACATATGGCATGTATAGGATAGTTTTGATATGTTTGGTTTTGAAATTTGTGTATATATAGCCATGCGAAAATGGCTTGATCATGATGTTAATGTTTATGTATATTCGATCATGTTATAAGCTTATTTTGGAAGTATGTTTTATGGTATTTATATATGGGGTGTTTGGTAATATGAATTTGGCTTTGAGTTATGATATCAATGGCTTATAATTAGCTCATTCTAGTAAGCTTGATACATGGTATATTTTGTATTAGTGGACTGATATAATTCGGCTAAATGAAGTAAATATGGTTGATGGATGTGTTTCAATTGTGGCTTATTATTGATTTATTTAGGATGTATAATTTGTCTTGTGAATTGGCTTGGAGGTGGAAAATGATGTGCATTTATATTCGGCTAGTGATTGGTAAAACATATCCATATGCCTATGACATGTTTGCTTGTGGTTCAGTATTTAAAGGCCAAGTTGCTAGTGCAATGATTGATTACTAAATGTGCTATATATGTGGTAGTAAATTCAGCTTTGGCATGTGGTTGATTTTGGTAAGCATGTGATTTTGATAATGGTGTGACTAATTGAGGTTAGATTTGATGACCGAATAAATGATTAGTTAATAGGTTGAAATATGAAGTTTAGGCATATTAATATATATGCGAATTAGGTGTACATTGATATGTTATTTGTGTTCAAATGTTTAAATGTGGCTATAGTGAATAGCGCATGAGTTGGGTATTCGAATGCCATGAAAATGATGGTCATATGGTTTGAATGTTATAATTATAAAGCAAGTATAATATGGCCTTGATGCATGTTAGTTGGTTCAAAATTTGGATTTGATAATTGATTTAGAGATGGTTGAGTTATGATGCATGTTCTTTTATGTGCGAAGTGGCTAGTGAAACATGACTTGTTTTGGTTGGTTACGTAATTAATATGTGCAAATTTGATCTATATATTGAGTTGCTAGTTACTATTCGAGTTTAAAATTCTCGTGATTGAGTAAATAAAATTTTTATGCTTGATTTTAATTAAAAGACTGTTCTAAACCGTGTCTCGGTTGGTAATACCTTTTAACCCTATCCGACGATGATTACGGGTTAGGGTGTTATATTTTACTAGTATTCGAGCTACGATTTAGTCGGTTCTAGGACTAACGTAGTGCGTGTGCGTCTAACTATACATGTCATATCTGTAAACTGCGATACTATGATGATTCTTGACAATTAAAATGTGTTTTTGTATAGTAAATGGATCCCGATCTAGCCGTAGCTTATGACGTGGAAAGTAATGTAGTCGCTCTCGCTCAAAGGGCTGTGCCATCTGATTCTAGACTTGTTACGAGTAGCCACAAGGGAGAGGCTAAGCAAGCCTTCTTCTAAATGATGAACAAATGGTTCACACAATATATCCGTACAAATCCAGCTGCTCAACAACCTTCACTCCCTCCTAATCCTCCGCAAGTTCCTATCATGCCACAAGTTATGAATTTGATTCAATTAAGTAAGCCACTGGTTGATAAAATTAGAAAATATAAGGCTGAAGAGTTTCGTGCTACTACTGATGATGATGCTGAGAGAGTTGAGTTCTGGCTCGAGAATATGACTTGAGTGTTTGATGAAATTCCATGTACTCCTGATGAATGTCTTGAATGTGTTGTTTCACTTCTGAGAGATACAACGTATCATTGGTGGAAAACGTTGATATATGTGGTTCCGAAAGAACAAGTCACTTGGGAGTTCTTTTAGATTGAGTTTAGAAAGAAGTACATCGTCAGAGATTCATAGATTAGAAACGCAAAGAGTTTCTTGAGATGAAACAGGGTCGTATGTCTGTTACAGAATACAAACGAAATTTGTGAGATTAAGTCAATATGCACGAGAATGTGTTTCAACTAAAGCTATAATTTGTAAAATATTTGAAGACAATTTGAATGAAGACATCAAGCTGTTAGTTGGGATTCTGGAAATAAAAGAGTTTGTGATACTCGTCAAGCAAGCATGCAAAATTGAAGAACTCGGGAAAGAGAAAAGAAAAGCTAATTCTGAAGCTAGAGATTCACGAAAAAGATTATTGAGTAGGTCATTTCAAATGGCATCAAAGAAATTTCGATATGATTTTAACTGTTCAAAAGCTACTGTGGGTTACTCTAGACGAGATGAGACAGACGACTTGTGAGTTTGAAGGCTACCTCTATAGCTAGTGTTGGTAACATCAGACCAAATCAACCTGAGTGTAAACATTGCGGTAAACGACATCCCGGCAATTGTAGATTGAATAATCAAGCTTGTTTCAAATGTAGATCATTAGATCATTTCATCCATGAATGTCCTGAGTTGGCTGAGCAAGGTACAGTGCAAAATACAAGGCCGAGTAACACTATAGCTAGAGGTAGACTACCCAAAAACATGGGTAATGTGAGTGGTAGCCAGAGAATGACACAATTGTTACATCTGAAGCCTACGCACTTGCCAGAGCTTATGCCATTATGCTTGTGAAGAAGCTTTGTCTCCTAATATTATTTCTGGTACTTTCATTCTCTATGATACTAGTGTTGTGGCATTGATTGATCCTAGATCGACTCATTCTTATGTATGTGAGACTTTAGTATCCAATAAGACTTTGCGTAAGTCTACTGAATTTGTGATTAGAGTATCGAACCTCTTAGGCAGATGTGTCCTGATTGATAAAGTAAGCAAAAACTGCCCGTTGATGATTCGGGATTTCTATTTTCTAGCTAATCTGATGTTGTTGCCATTCGATGAATTTGATATAATTTTGGGCATGGATTGGTTAACATAACACAATGCTATTGTGATCTGCAAATGAAAGACTATTGAATTGAGATGTTAGAATGATGAGATAATTCGGATTGAGTCTAATGATTTAAATGGTTAACCGGCAATGATTTCTACGGTGTTAGCTTGAAAAATGTGAGAAAGGGTTGTGAAGCTCACTTTGACTATGTGCTCGACACTAAAGTAACCGAAAAGAAGATTGAATCATTACCAGTTGTGTGCAAATATCCAGATGTGTTTCCTAAAGAATTATCGGGTTTGCCACTGATCTGAGAGGTAAAGTTTGGTATGGAGTTAGTTCCGGGAACAACTCCAATATTGATAGCTCCGTACAGAATGGCACCGACCGAATTAAAAGAGTTGAAAGCTCAGTTGCAAGAATTGACAAATATAGGTTTCGCACGACTGAGTTTTTCTCCCTAAGGTACACCGGTTTTGTTTATGAAAAAAGAAAGGCAGAACTATGAGAATGTACATTGGTTATCGATGGCTTAATAAGGTGACTATCAAGAATAAATATTCTCTGCCACAAATTGATAATTTGTTCGATTAATTGAAAGGGACTACAGTGTTTTCAAAGATAGATTTGAGATCGGGTTACTATCTGTTGTGAGTTAAGTACTCTGATGTGTTGAAAACTGCTTTCCGAACGAGGTACGAGGATTATGAGTTTTTAGTTATGCGTTTTGGATTAACGAATGCACCTGCTATTTTTATGGACCTAATGAATCGAATCTTTAGACCATATTTGGATCGATTTGTTGTTGTGTTTATAGATGACATCTTGATTTATTCCCGTGATGAACCTGTACAAGCCGAGAACTTGAAAATTGTGTTACAGACTCAGCGTGATAAGAAGCTATTTGAAAAGTTTAGTAAATGTGAGTTTTGGTTGTGCGAAGCTGGTTTTCTAGGGCATATTGTCAGCATCGGGTATTCAAGTGGATCCGAGAAAGATTTCAGCAATCCTAGCTTGGAAGCCCTCGAGAAATGTATCATAAGTCTACAGTTTCTTAGGACATATTTGTTATTACAGGCTGTTTGTAAAAGGTTTCTCGATGCTTTTGACACCGTTGATTAGACTACTTCAGAAAGATGTTAAGCTCGAGTGGTCGGACAAGTGCCAGAAAAGTTTTGCTCAGTTGAAAGCTTTATTAACCGAAGCTCTAGTATTAGTTCAGCCAGAATTGGGTAAAGTTACAGTGATGCTCTGTTGAATGGTTTAGGCTGCGTTTTAATGCAGGAATGCAAAGTCATAGCTTATGCCTCGAGACAATTAAAGCTTCATAAAAAGAATTACCCAATGCACAATTTGGAATTAGCAGCTATCATGTCTGCGTTGAAGATTTGGCGCCACTATTTGTAAGGTGAGAAATGCCATATTTATTCTGATCACAAAAGCTTAAAATATTTGATGTCTTAGAAAGATCTGAATCTACGACAACGAAAATGGTTAGAATTGTTAAAAGATTATAAGTTAGTAATTGACTACCACCCAGGGAAAGCCAACGTTGTTACTGATGCTTTGAGTCAAAAATCTTTGTTTGCCCTAATCGCGATGAATACTCAGTTGGCTCTATCTGATGGTAGCTCGATTGTAGCTGAGTTGAATGTGAGACCATTATTTATACAGCAGATTTGCGAAGCTCAAAAAGTTGATAATGAATTGTTAGCAAAACGGGCTCAATGTGATTCAAACCCTGATTTAGAATTTCAGATTGATGCTGGTGATTGTTTAAGATTCAAAGGCCGAATATGTGTCCTGAGAAACTCAGAGTTGCTTCGGATGATTTTGAAAGAAGCACATAGTATCATTTATCTATTCATTTGGGATGTACAAAAATATATAATGATCTAAAATAGTTTTACTGGTGGCCTGGAATGAAGCATGATATCTCTAAATTTGTTTTGAAATGTTTGATCTGTCAGCAAGTCAAAGCTAAGCATCATGTACCGTCTAGGCTACTACAGTCGATTATGATTCTCGAGTGGAAATGGGATAGAATAGCGATGGATTTTGTATCGGGATTGCCCCTGTCTCCAAGTAAGAAAGATGCGATATGGTGATTGTTGATAGGCTAACCAAATCGGCTCATTTCATTCCAGTACGCATAGATTTTTCACTTGATAAGTTAGCTGAGCTATAAATCTCTCAGGTTGTGAGATTGCATGGGGTATCTATTTCTATTGTTTCGGATAGAGATCCGAGGTTCACATCGCATTTCTGGAAGAAGTTGCAGGATACATTGGGTACGAAATTACACTTTACTGCTTTTCATCTGCAAACAGATGGTCAATCCGAACGGATTATTTAGATACTCGAGGATATGTTAAGATGTTACATTCCTGAGTTTGAAGGTACGTGGGAACGATACCTGGCATTGATTGAATTTATGTATAATAATAGCTTTCAATCTAGTATAAAAATGACACCATACGAAGCTTTATACGATCGCAAATGTTGTACACTCTTGTACTGGACAGAGCTTAGCGAGAATAAGCTTCAGAAGGTTGATCTGATTAAAGAGATTGAACAGAAAGTAAAATGATTCGTGAAATTCTGAAAGCATCGCCAGATCGTCAGAAATCATATGTAGACTTGAAACAGAAAGACGTTGAGTTTCAGATTGGGGATAAAGTGTTTTTGAATGTTTCTCCATGGAAGAAAATACTTCGATTCAGTCGTAAAGGAAAATTGAGTCTGATATTCATTGGGTCGTATAAAATCATCAAGAGAATAGGTCTAGTGGCATATCGGCTAGCTCTACCGAATAAATTAGAGAAAATTCACAATGTTTTCCATGTATCGATTCTACGACGATACCGATCTGATCCCTCACATGTGATTTCTCCATCTGAGATTGAAATTCAGCCTAATATGACGTACAATGAAGAACCGATCAAAATATTAGCTCACGAGGTCAAAGAATTAAAAAATAAGAAATTTTCTTTAGTGAAAGTCTTATGGCATTGACACGGGGTTGAAGAAGCTACATGGGAAACTGAGGATGCTATGAGAGAGCAATACCTGAACCTATTCACTGGTAAGATTTTCGGGGACGAAAATCCCTAAGGGGGAGAGTTGTAGTAGCCCGATTTAGCTAAATCAGAACAATGGTTTGGAAACCTCAAATCTGAGGTCGAAAAATTATTTTTTATATTATTTTATGTGCTTACAGCATGTGAATTAATATGTGTGAAAGTTTCGTGAAATAATTTTATCGATTGGTTGCTTAATTTGATAAAAAGACTTAATCGCGTAAAATGCAAAAGTGGCATGCTATAAGTTAAAGTGCTTATTTGCTTTAATTAATTAAAGGTGAAGTCTTTATGTTGTTATTTGACCATTGAAGAAGTAAGTGGACATTTATGGACAACCATTAAGTGAATTATAAGTTAAATAAAAGGGTAAACTAGTAAATTATGCATACATTAAAGATTAAATAAAACAAATTAAAGATGAATGTTATCATCTTGTTTTTTCCGAAAGTTAAGAAGGAAAAGAAGCTATTTTTTCAAGCTTTAGGGTTCGGCCCTTGTTCTTTTTAATTTAGGTGTGAATTTTGTTCGATTTTTAGTGCTTTTTATGTTTTTGAGATCGTTGCTTCGTATACTAGATAGCCCAGGCTTTAATTTTTGGATTTAATGATAAATTTGTGATTCGCCATTGTTGATAGCTTTATTTTTTGTTGTTTGGTGATGAAAAATAAATATTTGTTTATAGATTATTATGTTTAATTAAGTGATTTTTTGATAAAAATGCTTATTTAGGATTAAATTGTGAAATTTGCAAATTGAGGGGTCAAAATGTGAAATAAATGAAATAAATGGGCTACTAGGGACTTAAGGAATATTCGGCCACGCATGGGTTAAATGAAATTTTGAGTATTTTATGTTATTTTGAAATAAGGACTAAATTGTGAGAATGTAAAATGTTAGGGGCTAAAATGGAAAATGTCCATTTATGTGTTTGTGGATTGAATTGAATGTATATGTCATTAAATAAGTCAAATTTGTATTAATTTAGATCAAGAAAAGGAAGAAATCAGATTTGGATCGGGGGAAGTCGAAAGTTGTCGAATAGTAGTTTCGGTCCGTTCGTTTCCGTACGAGGTAAGTTCATAAGTAAATAAATGTTCTTAAATTCAAATATATATATGTATTTATAGCCGAAATGAATTGAATGTTTATGTAATAATATTGTCGAATTGAATTAACTTTGAGGCTCAATAGCCAAATACATGGCAATTGAATCATGAGCCGAATTGAATGTTTATGTAATAATATTGCCGAATTGAATTAACCATTGGTAAAATTGTTTCGAGCATGAATTGATTTAATTATAAAGTTGAAAGCCCTGTATGAACCCTAGGAAATGTATAGGATACTGATGTCATGACATTAAGACTTCCGATGTAACACCCTTTACCCGTACATGAGATCGGGACACGGTACAAGGCGCTACCAAACATACTCGGATATTTTCGAAAGATAGGGATTATAAAATTTCATTCTAATTTAAAACCGATCAATCAATATAATAGTGTTCCGATTATGGACCTACGAGGCCCAAAACATACATTAAAAGTGATCCGGGACTAAACTGAGAACTACAGAAAATTTTACTAAAATTACTAGGGTTATGCCTCACACGCCCGTGTGCTTAGGGACACTCCTGTGTGTTTCACCCGTGTTGAATTATTTAGATTTATTTTCCATTTCGAACATACAGGGGTTTTCACACGGCCAAGCACACGCCCGTGTCCCTGGCCCATGTCCCTCACACGGCCTAGACACGTCTGTGCCATCGCCCGTGTTCAAAAACCTAGGCATTTTGCTTAAGATGTCATCACTCATTTTGAGGCACACGGCCAAGGCACACGCCCGTGTGCTAGGTCGTGTCCTCCACACTACTGAGACACATGGCCATGTCTCTACCCGTGTGTTTAGTACCATGCAATCTAACCCAAAATTTTAGGTGCAGGGGACACACGGCCAGATAACGCGCCTGTGAGGCTTCCCATGTGTCACACACGTCCCAAACACATGCCTGTGTGTCTACCCATGTGAACCTTTTTAGCGCTATTTAACAAGCCTTTGGTCACCCTCTATCATCCATACACACTTAAAGACTTCAGTGATATTTAACATGGCCTAATCATATTCTTAAACAACCTTAGCATAACCCAATTGCATGTCAGCCTCATCTCATCGGTTTAGTACATGCTAAATTGTCCATTTTGTATTAGGGATTAACATAGCATATTTTTCATTTAGGCCATGTTGTAACCATTTACCATTATAAGCTATGTCCATTCTCAAATTATTAGGTTCCATTACAATCATTCATTCATGCAGGATCTCATGTCATGTAAGCCATAATTTATCCATCGGATTTCTCTTTCTATGTCAACCGAGACATTTATCATCTTTTAGATTACACTACCACATTTCATGGATTATCATGCAACGAATATCTAATTTTTTTCATACATTCAAGAACATGCATATTTAAGTATATTAAGAGTTTACTTCGGGTTATACGAACTTACCTGGTAATTGCTTCGGTTTCGTATTTCGGTTATTTTGAAACCTTCCATTTTCCACAGTCGACCTCCGAAATTGGTTCCTCAGGGTCTATATCAATAAAATTTGACTATTAATACATCACATTTTTCATTTTAGAATTAAAAACTCACCCCAGGAAAAATGACCCATTTGCCCCTAACCTTTCAGACTTTTACAATTTAGTTCTAAGGCTTGTATAATGAAATGCATGAAATTTCTAAGTTACCCAAGCCTAGCCGAATATTTTTCTTGCCTATAGCAACCCACATTTTCTTTCATTTCACATTTTTCTACCCATTTTCACAACTTTTACAAAATGGTCCCTTAAGCCATTTCCTTGAAAAACTATTTAGTAAAGGTTGTTTAACATCCTTTAAACCCTCATATTCCTCCAAAATCATCAAAACACAAACATCACATGCATGGGTAAATTTTTGAACATGAACCCTAGCTTGAAATATAGGTAGGAATAGAGAGAGCATGTTACGAGGATCTTAAAAATACGAAGAACGTTAAAAATAGGGCTAGGGAGCACTTACTATTGAGCTTGAAAATATTGAAAACGTTAGCCATGGAGACCCTTAGAATTTTGGCAGCATGGAGAAGAAAATGAGTTGATTTTAGCTTGATTTCCCCTTTTTTATTTAGTTTATTACTAAATGACCAAATTGCCCTTCCTTACTAAACTTCCAAAATTTTCCATGCATGCCAACTTAGAAATTGGGAGAATTACTCTTTAAGGACCTCTAATTAATATTCCAAAGCAATTTCTTACAAATTGCTTCTAGAATCCAAGTTTAGCAATTTATTAAATTTGGTCCCTAATTTCCAATTGGACACCTTACACATATAATTTCTTCATGAAACTTTAACACATGCTTATTTTCATATCCTAGATCTCATAATGATCATAAAATAATTACTTTAACGTCGACTCTCTGGTCCCGAAACCACTATTCTGACTAAGCCCTAATTCGAGATGTTACATCCGAGGTATGATTTTGTGTAAGACCATGTTTTGGACATTGGCATTAAAGTGAGAAATTGTGTAAGACCATGTCTGGGACATTGGCATCATATATGATTCATGTAAGACCCTGTCTGGGACAGTGGCATTGATATGTGGTAGCATGTAAGACCATATCCGAGATATGACATTGTACAAGCTTTATATGATTTCTGTGTATCCTTAACAATTCTGAATGGTTCAACGGGCAATGTCAAGTCTAGACCGAATGTGAAATTGAGCTAAATGGATCAGGTACGTGTGAAGTTTATATGTTTATGAAAGTTAAGGTAAGTAAAGTACTTAATGTGATCATATAATCTACATGAGAAATGTGATTATATATGTGTATGGAACTAATTAGATTCAACTATTTCAAATTTAATATGAATGTTCGTATGATGATTTATTTACTAATGGCTTACTAAGCTTTCCAAGCTTACTTTCTGTGTTTATTCGTTGTTTTATAGATTTATAAAGCTAGTTCGAGTTCAAGGATCTTCAAGGAACTTCATCAGACTATTGATCGCTATTTTGGTACTTTAAAAATTGTTCTTTTGACATATGGCATGTATAGGCTAGTTTTGATATGTTTGGTTTTGAAATTTGTGTATATACAGCCATGCGAAAATGGCTTGATCATTATGTTAATGTTTGTGTATATTCAGTCATGTTATAAGCTTATTTTGGAAGTATGTTTTATGGTAATTATATATGGGGTGTTTGGTAATATGAATTTGGATTTGAGTAGTTATATGAATGGCTTATAATTAGCTTATTCTAGTAAGCTTGATACATGGTATGTTTTGCATTTGTGGATTGATATAATTCGGCTAAGTGAAGTAAATATGGTTGATGGATGTGCTTCGGTTGTGGCTTATTATTAATTTATCTAGGATGTATAATTTGTCTTGTGAATTGGCTTAGGGGTGGTAAATGATGTACATTTATATTCGGCTAGTGATGTGTAAAACATATACATATGCCTATGACATGTTTGCTTGTGGTTCGGTATTTAAAGGCCAAGTTGCTAGTGCAATGATTGATTACTAAATATGCTATATATCTTATAGTAAATTCAGCTTTGGTAAACATGTGATTTTGATAATGGTGTGACCGATTGAGGTTGGATTTGATGACCGAATAAATGATTAGTTAATAGATTGAAATATGAAGTTTCGACATATTATTATATATGCGAATTAAGTGTACATTGATATGTTATTTGTGTTCAAATGTTTCAATATGGCTATAGTGAATTGCACATGAGTTGGGTATTCGAATGCCATGAAAATGATAGTTATATGGTTTGAATGTTATAATTATAAATCAAGTACAATATGGCCTTGATGCATGTTAGTTGGTTCGAATTTTGGATTTGATAATTGATTTCGAGATAGTTGAGTGATGATGCAGGATTCTCATATGTGTGAAGTGGCTAGTGAAACATGACTTGTTTTGGTTGGTTACATAATTAATATGTGCGAATTTGATTTATATGATTGAGCTTTTGGTTACTATTCAAGTTAAAAATTCTCATGATTGAGTAAATAAAATTTTTGTGCTTGATTTTAATTGAAAGACTGTTCGGAACTGTGTCTTGATTAATAATACCTCGTAACCCTAATTTGGCAATGGATACGAGTTAGGAGAGTTACAAATTAGTTCCTGGGCTAGCTAGATTAAGCTACAACGATGCCAAAAATATAGAATTCATTAAAAACGGGACAAAAATGCATATGTAATGAAAGAAATAAGGATGGCCAAATGTAGCTTCAACAATGGCTACTCATTTCTTCTATTTTTGGTTGAAGATAGAAATGAAAGATGAAAGCTTTATTTTGTTTTATTATTTTATCATTTAATTACATATTTACTTATTTAACCTTTAAAATTAATCAAATTTACACAAATCCAAGCAACCATATTCCACTATCATATTTATGGTCTAATTACCATATAAGGACTCTTACTTTAAGGTTCTATAGCTATTTAATACTTTTAGCTACTAGAACTCAACTTTTACACATTACGCGATTTAGTCCTTTTTATCAAATTAAGCATGTCAATGGTAAAATTTCTTAATAAAATTTTTATACAGTACTACTATCATATTGTAGGCAATAAAATAATCATTAAATAATTTTTTTAACTTTGAATTTGTGGTCTCGAAATCACTATTTTCATTTCACTGAAAACAGGCTGTTACACATATTAAATTTTGGAAAATAAATTTTAAGGTTTAAATAGTTCATTGAATAAAAAGGACTAAATTGTAAAAGACACACAAGTTAGTAATTATTGAATTGTTTTGATTTATAGCTTAATTTTAAAAAGGAAGAGGACTTATGAAGTAATTAATCCATTAGATATATAAATGGACAGTTAGTGGCCTTTTAAAATGTTAATTGTATGTTTATGAGTAAGGGAAAATTGGTAAATAGCTAATTAAGGTGAAATTAAATAAAACAAATAAGGTTACCATCTTTTTCCTTGGTGCTTTGCCAAATTTGAGAAAGAAAGAACCATGGAAATAGCTTGAGCATTCGATCAAGTTGTGGTGTTGCATGTAAGTCCATTTTAAGCTCGTTTCTTATAATTTTTATGTTTTTGGAATCACTACAACTAGGTCCAGCTAACTCGTGTGTTCTTTTTTGAAACTATCAAAAATTTTAGATGTTAACATTGATGGTTCCTTTTAATTTTGGATGTTAATGATGAAATGGATGTTTTAGTTCTTGATTATGATTAATTTATATGGTTTTTGTTTTTTTTATTAAAGGATTGAATTGGTTAAAGGTTAGAATTGATAGGGAAATTTTGAGAATTTAAAATAAATTTGGGCTGTAAATGGAAGGGTAAAAATTTGGTTGGCTTGATAAGTTATAAAATTTTGTCAAATGTGGAATTTTGAGTTTATGGACTAAAAAATACAAAAGTTTGGGAAAATGTACAATTAAAAAAAAGTTGAGGGTCTTATACATAGAATTGAATTTAATGTGAATGTGAATGTGAAATTTATGAATTGAATTGAATTATTATATAGATCAAGAAACGAGTGGTAAAGACAATATATGAGGAAAAGGGAAAATCTCAGAGTAGTCCCTACGTTTTAACCGAAAGTGAATAGTAGGTAAGTTTATAGTTATTTGCTACTTAATGTGTTTCACTCGTAATTTGTATTGTTAATTTCATGTTTGTTGATCTCTTTGTATGTACATTTCTAACACCAATAACCCATACCCATTGTTTAATTAGGGTTACAGAATATTACTCTACAAACTAGAACAATCAATAACAGATAGCATCAAGTTGCCAAATTAATTAACAAAATTTCATAATAAATCATATCGGAATAATACATACATTTATGAGCCTTAAACGAGTTTACAAGGTCTTAAAATTATTTTAGAAAAACCAAGGACTAATTTTGGAACAATTTAGGGAAAAACTAAAAATTTTCACTACAAGGGTCACACAGCCGTGTGGCTATCCCAAATGCCTGTGTGCTACTATACACACCCATGTTCTCACCCATGTAACTCATTGACTTGGGTTACATGACCGTGTCGTAGGCCGTGTGCTAGCCCTGTGAACCCTGTACCTAACATGTTCAGGGCACACACTCGTGTGGGCAGCCCGTGTGTGACACACAGCCTTGTGATAGCCTGTGTCCCAGGCTGTGTGTGTCCAAAAGTTACCTAAATCATGTTTATTTTTAATCCAATTGCATAGATACCTAAACCAGTTCTCAAAAAAATATTATAAGACATCAAAATTCATTCTAATGACACCCGAAAACATGCCAAAACAAACAACCTAAGGTGTAACCAATGTGCCATCCCTGACACCACATTTCAAGTACTTTCACAATTCATTTCCTTAACTAACTCTACAAACTACATGCATATTCAAATAACTTATTTTCTATCTCAAAATGTTATACCATAAAATCAAGTATGCACCTCACTTGGATACTTATACTACATCATCATATGCTCATTAACTGTAACACCCCTTACCCGAGACCATCGCCAGAGTCGAGCACGAGGCGTTACCAGACTTATCTTACTTGTTCGAGGCTTAATTTTTTTTTTAGTTTTAAAAATTAATACGCTCATATTCATCCAATAAATCCCTAAAAAGGGCCTTCGAGGCCCTAAAATGTGCGATTGGAACGGTTCGGGACCAAACCTGGAACATTAAAAAATTTCCAATTACTTACACAAATCAAAACAATTTATTGCACTATTCATAATAAAACTGTCAATCTGCGTAATAGTCACTAAATTAATTATAAATCTAGTTATGAAACTCAAAATTTAAATCCGTAACTTTTACCTGAAACTAGACTCATATATCTTCTTACCATAATTTTTCAATAATTTTTCGTTTGGTCAATTAGTACAGTTTATTCATTAAATGTTTCCCTGTTTCGCAGTTTAGTGGACCTGCCCTCTCTCCAGTAAAAATTGATTATCTTGTTATACAAATTTCAGATAATGTTTCTTTTTTTTTTACTGAAAATAGACTCACTAAGGAATCTAGACATATAAACTATGACTTATATTTCTTTTTGTACAATTTCTAGTGATTTTCCAAAGTTGGATCAGGGGATCACAAAGTCACTCTGAACCAGTCTTACAAAAATTTAAATATCTCATAATATAGACTTCCTTTGCTTGCTTATTTCTTTCCTATGAAAATAGACTCAATAATATTTAATTCTATATCACATTCACCATTCCATTTCTACAATTTTTAGTGATTTTTAAAATCATGTCACTGTTGCTGTTTCCTAACTGTTCCATGGCCAACTCTTACTCCTTCATAATTTCTTTGCATCAAACCTCATTTAGGCATACGTAATACCAAAACATGTTCTTATTTAGCTATACCATAAGCTAATCGTTACCAAGTGTTCACATGCCATTCTTTAATCATCTCATAAGGACATACATACAAAATAGCCAAGTCCCTATACATGCCATAACTTAAAGTATTTCTAGTCACAAAATACCATGATAGCTTGTTCATAGTGTGTGGCGATCTCCGACATCCTTACGATTTTCTGAGTTGTTTTTGTGATACTATAAAAAAAAAAGAGAAAAGAAAAGGAGTGATAAATCATAATTTATACATATTTTTATCCTATTCTTAGCACATTTATGAATGATTTCTCCTTAGATTTGGTGAATTCGATGCTCCTAATCCTTTAGTTTCATGTTTTATACTTAGGTGAGCATAGGAGAGTAAAAAGAGCAAGAAACGGGCCAAAGAAAATGGGCCAACATGGGAAATCAACACTGCATGGTCTTCCTCACACGGGTAGACCACACGCCTATGCCTATTTAACAGCCTTGACCACAGTCTGAAGCAATCACACACGGGCGTGTCCCTGTCAAGCCCAAGTATAGTCCTATTTGAAAAAGGCCACTTTTAAGGCTCTTAGGAATTCTAAATCCTATTTAAACACCTGAGGAGGCACTTAGAAGGGGGACACAGAGTAGGAGACAAGGAATTATTCAAAGAAAGCCGATTGATCCATCTCAGAAGCCAGATTCATCGTCAAGACTGAAGATCTCCCTTCTTTTTGGGTTTTCCTTATGTTTTGTTATCTTTATTCTTTTAAGATGTTTTCTTTTATAATTATGAACTAAAACCCCTAAATACCTAAGGGGAATGAAACCTAAGACGGATCTTGTTATTATTATTTGAATTGTATGATAAATATTTGACTTGTTCTTAATTATGTGTTCTTAATTCTTGTTTTAATATTCCAGGATATTAATTCAAGTTAATGCGCTTATTTAGAGGAGCAAAAGTCCCTGTCTAAGAGTAAATTTGTCGTAATTAAGAGGAGTTAATTGCATACCTAGAGATAGCGTGACAAGATTTTGCCGGATTAGGGTGAAACCTAAAAAGGGAGTCCATAGATCAAGTTAATACAACACTATGGTGTTAATTAGAAAGAGATTTCAATTAATCAACCTATGGTTAGACATTAATATAACTTAGGGATTTCTATGGATCAAGTAAAATGAATAAATCGTCTGATCCAGAGGCAAATAACAAGTGAAGTCTAGGTGGATTTTTCCTTGGGTATTGTCTTAATCAATCGAGTGTTCCCAAAAGTTTTTCCCTAATTTTATCTCTGTGCACCCTTAGTTTAGTTAATTAGATTAGATAAACAAATCCCTTAATTTTTAGGCTAGATAATAAAAAGAAAGTAATTACTAGTACTCTTGGTTCCTTTGGGTTCGACAGTCCAGTCTTGCTAAAGCTATACTACTGTTCGATAGGTACACTTGCCTTCATCGTGATAATAGTTAGTTTCAAGAATGATTAATTATAAACTTTTAAAACCTGTCGCGAATATCACGTATCAAGTTTTTGGTGTCATTGCCGGGGAACTAAGATATTAGGAACACTCAATTTTTATTACATTAGCCATCTTATTTTTATTGCAATTTAAATTTTTATTTTCTTTTCTAATTTTCTCTTTTATTCGCTTCTGATAGTGTTTTTTATAGTGTATGGCTAGAAGAAACCTGTCAGGACCATTACTTTTTGATAGTGAGATCGATCGCACCGCTCGCAGAAACTGAAGATAGCTAAAAATCAACCACAGAGGGAAAGCAAGAGGATGATACTTCAACCACAACTGAGGAGATGGCTAAAAATCAAGAAAATCCGCTACCTCCTGTGATTGTCGCTGATCTAGTAAATCAGAATCATGCTCCACGCACTTTGTATGCTTATGCTAAACCGAATTAAACAGGAACTGAGTCAAGTATAGTTAGGCCTACTATTGCTGCAAATAATTTTGAACTGAAACCTAACACGATTCAAATGATACAACAATTTGTTCAATTTAATGGTTTGCAGGATGAGGATCCAAACAATCACTTCAAATGATACAACAATTTGTTCAATTTGATGGTTTGCAGGATGAGGATCCAAACAATCACTTGGCGAATTTTTTGGAGTTTTTCGACACATTTAAAATCAATGGCGTTTCGGACGACGCCATACGCCTTCAGTTATTTCCCTTTTCATTAAAGAATAAGGCTAAAATGACTGAAAAGTTTTTACTTAAATATTTTCCACCGGCTAAAATGGCTTAATTAAGGAATGGTATCTCTTCTTTTGTGCAGATGTATTTAGAAACACTATATGATGCATGGGAGAGATACAAGGACCTGTTGAGAAGGTGCCCTCACCATGGGTTACCATTTTGGCTACAGGTTCAAACTTTTCACAATGGGTTGAATCCTTCGACTAGACAGATGGTTGACGCAGCTACTGGTGGGATTATCAATAATAAGACACTTGAGGATGCTTATGAATTAGTAAAAGAGATGTCACTGAATAATTATCAATGGCAAGTCATGAGGACAAAGCCAACGAAAGCAGCCTACGTTTTTAACGTCGATTCGGTCACCATGCTCTCTAATCAGGTAGAACTTTTGAATAGAAAATTTGACGGTTTTCTTGGTTCTTCACAGGCTTACCCAGTAATGCAATGCAATACAAGTGAAGGAGGAACGAGCAATTCAGAATACCCACCTTATGGCCATAACATGGAAAATGAGAAATTAAATTATATGGGTAATAATCCTCGACCTCAAAATAATCCCTATAGTAGCACTTATAATGCAAGGTAGAGGAACCACCCAAATTTCTCATGCGGAGGCCAAGAGAATAAGAGACCACCACGACCTCCAGGCCTCCAACAACCACCTCACCAACAAGAGAAAAAACTAAACCTTAAGGAGATGCTAACAAAATTCATCTCAGTTTCAGAAACTCATTTTCAGAATACTGAGATAGCACTTAAGAATCAACAAGCATCGATCTAAAGGCTCGAAACTCAGATAAGCCAGCTCACTAAATTGATATCTGAACGACCACAAGGTAGCCTATTGAGTAACACTGAATCTAACCCAAGAGAGCAGCTCAATGCGATTATCATTTAAGATGAGGAAGGGTTAGTTGCACCTGCTCTTGAACCGAGGTAAGAAACTGTAGTAAGTAAAGGTAAAGGTGAGGTGGACCACAATAACCAAAAATAGGTAAGTAAACAGTACAAACCACGTGTACAATACCCCAATGCGACAAGGAAAGACCACTCAGACGAACAATTTGATAAATTCCTTAAACTTTTAAAGAAATTACATATTAACTTACCATTTATTGAGGCTCTTTCGCAGATGCCAAACACAGTCAAATTTTTAAAGAGCTTTTAGGAAATAAGCGGAAGTTAGACGAGGAGTTGCATGTGGAGATGAATGCAGTTTGCTCAGCCATTCTGCAGAATAAGCTGGCCAACAAATTGAAAGATCCAGGGAGTTTTACAATTCCTTGTTTAATTGATAGCCTAGATGTTAATAATGCCTTGGCTGATTTAGGGGCTAGTATCAATGTCATGCCTTACAAAATGTTTAAGCAACTAGGTCTTGGGAAACCCAAACAAAATAGGATGAGCATTCAATTAGCAGATAAAACATTCAGATTTCCTAAGGGGATTATTGAAGATGTATTCGTTAAAATTGAAAAATTTATATTCCCAGTTGATTTCATTGTTCTAGACATAGAGGAGGATAGTAACGTGCCTTTAATTTTAAGAAGGCCCTTTTTAGCAACTGCTAGAACTATAATTGATGTTCGTACAAGTGAACTCACACTTCGTGTGGGTGAGGAAACAGTCACCCTTGAAGCTCATAATTCAAGTAACACATCAAATATCAAGGGTGATTGTGTAAATCGTACTACTAATACTGACCATGTGGTGCAACCTTCTTTACAGGAAACACATTCGAATAGCACACATAAGCCTTGTTCAAGTAACAACAAAGAACCCATCTATGAAGAACGAAGGCTACAAATCGAAGAATTAGATGAATAGAGGACACATAAACCAATAACACATGATAAACCAAAACCACGCCATGACGAGCTCAATATTTCACTAAATCAACTTAAGGTTGGAGACAAAGTACTACTAGATGCAGCAGACCCCCGTATTGCCACTTCTAAACCTAACAGAGCAACCTCGCCTACAATACTCAGCATTTTTCCATATGGTACAGTCGAGGTAATTCATCCCAAATTCGGCACTTTTAAGGCAAATAGTACTCGTTTAAAACCTTATTTTGATGAAATTGATAGCAAGGATGAAGAGTGTAAACTCCTCGCACCACTATGATTATGCAAAACAGAGATAAGTCGAGCTTAGACTATAAATAAGTTCTTCTCGGGAGGCAGCCCAAGCACTAACGGTGTTAACTTCTTTAAATTTTAGTTTTTAACATTTAATTCACTAATTGAGTCACTGCATAGGATTTCTAGAACCACACAGCCAGGCACACGGGCGTGCCTTAAGCCGTGCCAATACCACGAGAGGCAACACGACCGTGTGATACGACAGTATGAAAATAGAGCAAAAATATTTCCCCAACACGGGATTCGATAAGTTACCATGACCGTGCGACATGGCCGTGGGCAATCTTGCCAAATTAACACAGATGTGCAATACGCCGGTGCCCAACAACCGTGGTTGAGCCTATCAAAATAACACAGGCGTGTGCTTCCATACACGGGCATGGGAGAAGCGAACGAAGAATGACACAACCTTGCAACATGGCCGTGTGCACCAATGCACCCAATTTCAAAAACCACGAAACGCACGGGCTAAAATGAAGACACACGAGTGTGTCCCACGGCCATGTTCCTTAGTTTCTTTATAAGCACCTATTTATTTTTTATCTTTATTTATATGTTGAAATTACTTTTTATTTCCATTTAATACTATTTTATCTTGAGATTTTATAATTTTTATTTGGTTATTTCTTTATGAGTAATTATGCTTCTTTATATTTCCTAAAGATTTCTTGATGTTATCATAGTTATAAAGAGCTCAAAAGCTCATCATCACTTAGGAACTCGAAACTCCACTGGAAAAGGTTCTCCACGACTGCCATGTCTAGCCTGACCAGCATGACAACCTCTTTGTTGGACACTGTGGTTGTGGAACGCAGCCTCTACCACCACCGGAATATCCTCTTCCAATATTATCATTTCCTTGGCCGATTATTCTCTATACCTCCAATTCAAGGATTCCATTCAATATTCAGGAAGTTTCACTTCTCTCCCTCTCTCTTCTGATACTATCTTTATATCACTATTATATATCTTTGTACATTGAGGACAACGTACATCTTAAATGTGGGGGGGATATTTATATCATTATCAGAAAAATCCCTAAATTTTGTATTTTTCTCAAATAATCTTCTCATATCATTATTAGAATGCATTTTGATTAATTTATGATTTCTATTGATATATCTTGAATTAAAACTTAGGCATTTATGCATTGATTGTTAGAATTTAAAAGAATTAAGGAATCAAGCATTAAAAATGTTGACTCTTGAAAATTAAAAATTTTTAGGTTGTTTCCCCAAGTTTAGGTATTATCTTGAGTTAAAATTCACAGGTTTAAGCATCAAAAAGCCATAATTTTTGTGAGATCTTAAGCCTTTAGAGCATCTATTATTTCTTTCATGCTCACTTTTATTGTTGCTTTGAGTGCGTCAATATTGAATTGTCATTCTAGAACTTGCTTGGTTATGCATGTCAAGACGACACCATTTGACTTGATATGTCGAGGTGATAAAGGCACTTAAGTTTAACCCACTCACTCCATAAAATCTTACCTTCACAATTAATCCTTAGTGAACCCCCTTGAACCTAACAACCCGTTCATTGATTTACCCTCAACATTAAACCTTAACCCATTATTGTTGAAATCCCCTAAATTAATTTGATCCCTTTTTTTGTCGAGATTTGATTTGAATAAATTGCTTAGCTATGTTTTATTTTTGATAGATAGCCTATGTTATATGACTTTTTCTTAAAAACGATTACAATACATACATATTAGCAGTAATTCGTTGTTTTTGAGCTTAAGTGCTTAATTCCATATTCTGAGAAAAAGCCCACTTGTATTCAATTGTTAATTAGTTATTTTTCTAGTTAGGTAAATTTTCAATTCAGTCTCGATTCTAACATTTTCTTTCAGCTTGTGACCACACCCGCTAACCAAAGCCACGTTACAACCCTCTAAAGACCTTTTAATTGACGAATCATCTCAATATATAGTGGTGGAGATTTGATTTTTATGCAAGCCTATGGAAATAACTTTTCATATTGACTAATGAGTGCTTCATTTATTGTCCTTAAACACCTCGAATGATTTGAGTGAATCTTTAGTGAGGATGTTAAACTTTGTGATATTTTGAATCAAAGGTAATCACTTAAAAAAGGGGAGACACCTATGTTTTCGTGCTAAAATGCTCAACTTGGAACGTTTGAAACTTTGATGTTCTTCTAGTTGCATTCTCAATGTATGATTACTTATGGTTTATTTTGAGATATTATCAATAGGGATTATAAGTTGAGAAGAATTTATTTTGATTGTGAGTTGAGGATTTTGCTTGAGGACAAGCAAACGCTTAAGTGTGGGGGTATTTGACAAACCGTAATTTATACATATTTTTATCCCATGCTTAGCACATTTATGGATGATTTTTCCTTAGATTTGGTGAATTCGATGCTCATAATCCTTTAGTTTCATGTTTAATACTTAGGTGAGCATAGGAGAGTAAAAAGAGTGAAAAATGGGCCAAAAATAGAGAAAATGGGCCAACATGGGAAATCAACATGGCCTAGACTTCCTCACATGGGTAGACCACACGTCTGTTCCTATTTAACAGCCTTGACCATGGTCTGAAGCAATCACACACGGGCATGTCACCCTGGCGTGTCCCTGTCGAGCCCAAGTATAGTCCTATTCGGAAAAGGCCACTTTTGATGGCTCTTAGGCATTCTAAAACCTATTTAAACACCAGAGGAAACACTTAGAATGGGACACGGAGTAAAAGGCAAGAAATTACTCAAAGAAAGCCGATTGATCCATCTCAAAAGCCGAATTCATCGTCAAGACTGAAGATCTCCCTTCTTTTTGGGTTTTCCTTATGTTTTGTTATCTTTATTCTTTTGAGATGTTTCCTTTCATAATTATGAACTAAACCCCCTAAATACCTAAGGGGAATGAAACCTAAGACGGATTTTTTTATTATTATCTGAATTGAATGATAAATATTTGACTTGTTCTTAATTATGTGTTCTTAATTCTTGTTTTAATATTCCAGGATATTGATTCAAGTTAATGCACTTATTCAGAGGAGCAAAAGTCCCTGTCTAAGAGTAAATTTGTCGTAATTAAGAGGAGTTGATTGCATACCTAGAGATAGGGTGACAAGATTTTGCTAGATTAGGGTGAAACCTAAAAAGGGAGTCCATAGATCAAGTTAATACAACACTAGGGTGTTAATTAGAACGAGATTTCAATTAATCAACCTATGGTTAGACGTTATTAGTCTTGAGAGAGATAATAATATAACTTAGGGATTTCTACGGATCAAGTCAAATGAATAAATCGTCTGATTCAGAGTCAAATAAGAAGTGAAGTTTAGGCGGATTTTTCCTTGGGTATTGTCTTAATCAATCGAGTTTTCCCAAAAGCTTTTCCCCAACTTTCTCTCTGTGCACCCTTAGTTTAGTTAATTAGATTATATAAACAAATCCCTTAATTTTTAGGCTAGATAATAAAAACAAAGTAATTACTAGTACTCTTGGTTCCTTTGGGCTCGACAATCCAGTCTTGCTAAAGCTATACTACTGTTCGATAGGTACACTTGCCTTCATCATGATAATAGTTAGTTTCAAGAATGATTAATTATAAATTTTTAAAACCTGTCGCGAATATCACGTATCAGTAAGTAAGCATAAATCTTAGTAAGTTTGCATGTAAATAAATAACAACATTCTAAATGAATTAAAAAGATAACCTGAACCTTTCAAACATGGACTTATCTTACCTTCCCTTTGGTACACTCTTTAAATTTTCCGTTGAACCACTTGGAATACTAAGGATACACGGGTACCTTTCCTTTTTAAACTTACCATTGCCATGTCTTGACATGGTCTTGCGTGGTATCTTTGCTTATGAACTCACCATTGCCATGCCTTGACATGGTCTTACATGGGATCTTTGCCTTATCGTAGTTTATCAATGCCATGTCTTGACATGGTCTTACAAGATTTCCTTGCCTTGTAAAACTTACCAATGCCATGCCTTGGCATGGTCTTACTTGGTATCCTTAAGCCCTAATGTCATGACATTTGTATCCTACACGTTCGTAAGGTTCAATCGGGACTTTTAAGTATCATTTCTCCATCAATTCTTGCTTGAATCATTAATCAATTCTTTCTTGAATCATTAAGGAATAAATTTAAAAAATAAATATATAGATGCTAAAAAATAACATCATTAATTATAAATAATAAAACATTGCATTTATTTACTGCAAACTTACCTCGATACAAAATACGATCAAATATTTTGATTTAGTCCTCAACCCTTTTCTTTCCTCGGTCTAACCCTGAATTTCATTCTTCTTGATCTAGAATAGCAAATTTAACTTATTTAATATTCACATTTATCAAAACAGTCCTTAACTATAACTTTGGCAAAATTATGATTTTGCCCTTAAACTTTTGCATATTTAAACTTTTGCCCTAAGGCTCGAAAATGAAACTTTATCCCTAATTCTTATGTTTTATGACATGCTGATCATTTATTTACCTACTGCAACATCAAATTCCCACTCTAACATGTACTTATGACTATTAGGTATTTTACTGATTAAGTTGTTTTACTCGTTTTTGCTTAAAATCGCTTAGCTCAAGTCATTTAACATAATTTCAAGCTTCATATTATACCATAAAACATCAAAATAAACACATTTCACCTATGGGTATTTTTCAAATATGAACCCTAGGTTAAATTATTGCTAGAATAAGCTAAATCAAGTTACCGGGACTTCAAAAACGTAAAGAACATTAAAAACGAGGCTTCGAATCACTTACTATGAAGCTTGGAAGCTTGACAAAACCCTAGTTATGAAGAACCCTTGAAATTTCAGCCTAATGAAGATGGGCACATTTTGCCATCTTTTTCCCTTTTTTAATCTTTTAATTACCAACTGACTAAAATACCCTTCATTAAAACTTCAGTTATTTTTATCTACGTATGTCCATTTTTGTCCATGAAAACCTAATGGTCTAATTACCATTTAAGGACCTATACTTCAATTATACTCCTCAATTTAATCCTTTAGCATCTAAAACTAAAATTTATGAACTTTTGCAATTAAGCCCTAATAGGTAAATTAAGCATGCTATCTATAAAATTTTCCATTGATACTCTAACACATGCATATAATCACTCGGTAAATTATAAAAATTAATCGAAATAAACTTTTCTATCTCAAATTCATGGTTTCGCAACCACTGTTCCGTTTAGGCCCTATTTTGGGATGTTACATTAACAACAACACCAATAAGTACTTATGAACCCTTACAAAATAATCAAATTCTCCTATTACATGCCATATAAGCCAAGATGTATTCAAAAGCTACCAAATGATCCCCGAATAGTGTGATTATTCGAGTTGATCCAATCTCCCAATCCATAAATCGTATCTAAAAGAAATAAGACAAATAACATGAGTAAGCTTTCGTAAAGCTTAGTAAGTTCGCCGAGTGAATCGTAAAGCTTACCGAATCAAACATAATAATAATTCAAATACAAAATTAATAAACAGAGTTCCTGTCAACAAGGTTATTATTAGAATTCCTGTCAATCACAACTCACAACAAGTGAGAAATGCTTAGTACAATAATAGAAATTAGTTTCCACTTTTCAATAAGTTTTCAAAGATTAATAAAACATAGCCCGATGAATCAAATAGAATAACATTGACTACTCGACAAATACTCGTATATCCATTTAATTCCTTAAATATCACAAACATCATTATTTAACATATTTATATACATATATAGCATATAATCACACCAAGGCATATATATTCATTACAAATTATACTAGTCAACACAATCATCTCACATTCAATCTTATGATACATATCTCACCCAAAACATATTACCTAAATTGCAAATGGTTGAAGGATGCCATAGTGTCTTTTAGTCATGATCTTATTCGTCTAATTCATGATGCCATAGCGTCTTTCAGCTATGGTCTTACTCATTAGAATCGTGATGCCATAACGTCTTTTAGCTATGGTCTTACTCGTTAAAATCGTGATGACATAACGTCTTTCAGCTATAGTCTTATTCAGTCCCGGTATAATGTCATAGTATCTTTCAACTATTGTCTTATCGTTTCATTCAAGTTAGAAATTTTGATTCACATATATACAGAAATAGATAATAATTCATTAAAACAATAATTAATTGAATTACCAAGTTACGAACTTACAGGACTAATTTGTAGTAACGGTTCAAAGGATCTCAATTAGTGATTGATGTCGTATCAATTCATTATTTCCTTTTTCAATTACACATATACACACATAAATATAATCTAACATTATGAAATTTGGTTCATATAATACATTTAAAAATGTACTAAAATTAAACTAAACAAACATACCAGACTAAACTGCATCAATGACAGAATACAGGGACTATTTTGTAATTTTCTCTTCCTCAATTTTTCCATTCGTTCTTAATCTAAAATAATAATTTCATTCAATTCACTAATTCCACAACACAATTGACTCATTTTATGCAATTTTCTCCTTTAAAAATTTTTACAAAATTTCCCCCTAACATTTTACTTTTATTCAATTTAGTCCTTAAGCTCAAAACTTGCAATTTAACCAATTTACATTAAAACCAAATTCAGAAAAACGATATTAGGTCTCATTACAACCCATAATTTCATTTATTTCACCATAAGTCTGTACATTTTTATCACTTTAACATTTTAGTCCTTTAACATTAAAATTAACAAAAATTACTTTATAAAATAGTCTTACTTAACAATCGAACTTAACAATCCATCATAAAACTTCAAGAATTTACACAACACATCAAGGAAATAATCCATAAAGTTTAACAATTTTACAAATTAGTCACCAGATTAGCTAGATCGAGCTAATATGAGCTTAAAAACATAAAAATAATTAAAAATGGGCAAGATTTACTTACCCAAATGAAGAACTCAACTTGGTTGAGGTTTATTCTATGGTTTTCTAAAGGTCTCGGTCTTTGAAAGAAAGAAATTGAAGAAGATGAAGTTATTTTACCTTTTAATTTATTATAAATTTTTACTTTTTTGTTAATTTACTAATATACCCTTCATAATAACATTTAAATTTCATCTTTTCTTCGCCATTATCGTCCACTAGAAGCACAAAGGTATATTTCCCTTTAGAATGCCCTTATTAAACCTTTTAAACTAATAGCGATTGACTTTTACAATTTTTATGATTTAGTCCATTTTCTTTAATTTTTAATTAATTAGGATCTAAATGTAATTTATCAAAACCTAGATAATTCCATATCAATCCTATCATTATGCCATTTAAGGATGGTCCAATTACACCATTGGTCCTTCAATTATAAGAAATTCCAATTAAACAAAAAAATTCAATTTAATCTTAAACTAGTTAGGACTTAATGAATAAATAACCCAAAAGTTAGTGGGATGATAGACATCCACCACTGCTTGGACTTTTTTATCATGGTTTAATAGTCATTTTGGTCCCTTTAGAAATTAAATCTATAACAATTCACTTTTGTCTCATTTGTAATTTAGTCCTTTTACAAAAATTAAGCAATAAATCATCAGAATTACTAGACCAAACTTCAATTCACATATATTATGACTCTATAAATATTCAATAAAAATATTTAATATCAAATATTTATGACCTTAAATAATGGAAACAAGGTCCTAATACCTCATTTTTATAACCCACTCGACTTTTGAGCTGAACTACTTATACTAACTTTTAATTCAATAATTAAAATTCATCAGATCAAAATTCAATATAAAAATTATTATATACTCACATAATTTAAATACTAGTTATGTAACACCCCAAACCCGGCCTAGACGTTATGGCCAAATCTGGCGGTGTCACATTGGAGTGCTTTTTGAAAACTAACTCTAGCTGATGAAAACCCATTTAGAAATCTAAACCCTCTTTGTTAGAACTCAAATCATTCTAGCTATTTGTTATTTATTTTAAATTGTCATTACTTTTAAAACTCAGTTTGTTGCGGAAGCATTTCAAAAGTGTTGGGAAAACATAGTGTTTTGAAAACAATTATCGTTTTGGAAAACCGCGTTCTACTTTTAACAGATATAAATCATGATAAGCAAATATCCCAAATCAAAAGATGAAAAATTAGAGAGGCCTTAATACATAATTCAAAACCCAAAATAAAATCTAGCAGCAAATAAACGCCAAATAAAAGAAAACAGGAGCAGTAATGTGGCCATCTCCAAGTCCCTCGCAGCTCCAATTCGCCTAACATTGGGGATTACCTGCACAATAAAAAAAAGGGTGAGTTTACAAAAACTCAATGTGTAATCCCCTATCAGTTGATCAGCATACAGCATTCAGTGATAGTCTTGGCCTGAGCCCTATTCAGAAATAGTACAGAGCGGGCCTTAGCCTAATACAGCATTAATACAGTACAATAATGCAACCCATCCTAAACCAGCCAACACACCATTCCGTACCACCAATACACCATGTGGGGATAAAGTCGACCCACCCAGCCAACACACCAATATCACAGCAAGGCTGCCAGTAATAGTATCGCAGCAAAGCTGCCAATAATAGTATATGTAGCAAAGCCACCATAAATAGCATACGTGGCGAAGCAACCAGTATAATACACTTCCTCCTTAACAATATCCCAACCATATGCAGAATGTCATGTCCTATATCATAAAAGTATGTAGAATGTCATGCTCAGTACAGTCAAATCATAACACAAAGCAGTCATTTACCCTAGAGGGGTAAAATAGTCATTTTACCCTATAGAGGTATTTTGGACATTCTACCTGCCTTGGGGTCTAGGTACTCTTATCAACCCTTCGAAGGGACTACAGTCGCCTCGAGTGACTTGAGTAACCTTAACAGTCCTAACACTATAAATGGGCCCAAGGCCCATTATGCTGCCCCAAGTAGGCCCACATGCCCGTGTGGCCCATCAAGCCCAAAATATTACCACAGCCATGCGAACTACACAGCGCAGTCTGATAATTACCATATATTGTGGAATTTATCTGTATAGAGCCCACAAGCCCATTGAGCCCACACGGCCCATTTCGACCCATCGTGGCCTAGAACGGCCCAAACCCATGAGAATGCTCATAGCGGCCACTACAGTCTAACACCCATGATTCATTGGCTTGGTTTACCACATGTGCGTTCGCACACCCATGTGGCCAAAAGGCCATTCTTTTGGCTTTTTGGCTTTTCAGCTTTTTTCGTTCTACAGTCTATTCAATGTGTGAATACACACCTATTTGCGAAATCGAGTGAACCACTCACGAGCCCAAAGCCTATATTCCAATAAAACATATTATTAGCCTTCCAATCGTTATGATTGAAAACACTAAATCCACAAACTTTCAATTACTACTAACCTTGATTGACAGTAATACAACCTATTACCCTAAGATCGCTGGCTAGAACCAAACGGATGCTACTTGTCGAATAGTTGCTTAACAACAGATCCTATTAGATAGGATTGATCACAGATGTGGCTTAGATCCACAACATCAACTTACAATCTACAGAGATATTCGGCCTAACCCAATAGTAAGGTAGCGTTCTTACCTTATTCGATTAATAAGAGGAAGGGGTAAGTTGCTTCAAGGCCACATGCACTACTCCACTCCTCGAGGGACCTGACAACCCAACAAGCCACATATCATGGGGAAAAGATCATCATTCGGCAATCATGAATAGAAATAAGGCATTCGATTTAAAGAGAGAGGATGAGAAAGAACAGATTGATTGGGAAGAGCTAATATGAACACTTATTGTTCTAGTTAGGAACTCTCGCCGAAAATGAATTAATAAACCAATAACAATGTATGGAAGCAATCGATCAAGAATAGGGAGAGAAAAGAAGGCCGAGTACCATTGGTATTCCAAATCAAAAAGGAAGAAAAGAGGGAAGAGAACAATGGAGAAAGAACAATCGGCTATGGGCAAAAATCTAGAAGAAAACTAATATAGTGGGAGAGGAGATGATAAGAGAAGCGACTAGAAAAGAAAGAAAAGATAAGGGTGTTCGACTACCTTACCAAGAAGAGAAAAGAGAAATAAAAGAATAGATGATATCGAAAGACTAGATGATATCGAAATAAAATAGTATATTCGGCCAAAAGAAGAAAAATAAAGCAAAGTAGAAGCCAAAAGCCGAAGTCCCCAGTAGTAATCGGTACATTAGCAAAAGACAACCAAGGGTGTTAACAAAACCGAAAATGAAGAGAAAAACCTAGAACCCCAAAACGTGCACAACCCCTATAGTTTTCCCAAAGCCGAATTTTCTCAAAGCTAGAGACCAAATTCAGCACACACTCCCCTTCTCACTCAACTCCTTAATTTTCTCCAAATATCTCTCCTTTTATCCCTCTACAATTCTCTCCACAAAATCCTCATTGATTTTCTCCATGACCCATTCAAATTCCAACCTACAGAGTTCTAGTCAGACTCCATTTCTCATGTAGCAAAGAAGTAAAATAAATACTCCTTCGTGCAAAGAGTGACTGGAACCTCCAAACTCCTTAGAAACACAACATGCCACTACTACTACACCACAACTCTCTTTGTATCATATATCACCTAATTTAATATAAGAAGCCTACTATCTAGAACCAAGGGCCCTATTCACTTAAAATTAAAATTTTTGCTAAAGCCCAGGTTTGAACCCAGGACTTCTCCAACACTTCTCAGGACACTTAACCACTAAAGCTAGCATGCCTTTATGCCATTTTCTTGCACAAATAAATACTTACGTGCTATCTCCTAGTTATTCCCATGCTCAAGGCTTATTCCTTCTAGGCCCAAATTTAGAGCTTTACAAGTTATACGAACTTACTCATAGGATTTGTGGTCCCGAAACCACTATTTTCGATGCCACTAAAAAATGGATTGTTACAACATGTGAATATAATTTAGATAATTATGTGATTATTAAGAATACAAGTATCACATATATATATATATCTGAAATTAAGAAGTGGTTATTAGTAATTTTTTTTAGATTTGAAATGAAATGTATGAGACTGTAATGAGTTCTAATATGTAAAAGGAAATGTTGAAGTGCCTTTATTCCACCTCGATGCCCCTATAAACACTTCAGTGTCCTTGTTTGCAAAACTGTACCCCTGTAAACACTTTGATTCCCCGATTGCACATTTGTGCCCCTAAATGCACTCTGGTGCCCCTGGTTACACACTTGTGCTCCTGATTGCACTTTGGTGCCCCTGTTTTGCATCTATGATGCCCTTGTAAATGAGTGAGGTTCAAGTATGTGAACTGGGTAATGATGAACTTGATTAAATGATATTAATAATTACATGGAGTTGACATATTCTAGTTATGATGAATTCTTGAAAACTTATATACAAAGGAATTGAGAATTTTAGTCATCATGCTATAATTTTAAGTGATTCCTTTATTAAAAACAAGTTAGTTAGAATTTACACTATGATCTTACTAAGCCATTTAAGCTTAATGATTTTTATCATGTCATTTTTAGTTAACGATTGTAGATAGCTTAAAGGATTGACACCAAAGCACACACTATCCATATACTTTTGGTAGCTTTTATTTCTCTTTTCGAGTTTTGGAATGTATATAGGTTTTGTTGTAAGAAAGTTAATATTAGACTCTTGAAAAGAGTAATACGTCCAGCCTCTAGATTGAATTAATTGTTTGTAATTAAGTAAATATTTTTTCATTTTTAGATATTTTTAGAACATTGCATAACAAAGCTTGGATTGTACTATAAATGTTATTATTTTTTACTTTTATTCGGGAGGAAAGGTGTTGGTTATGGTTGGTACCAGGTGTGCGATGAAGAAGAAAAGAGAAAAAAATATTTGGAAAATGGAGGAAGTGATATATTGTCAAGGAAAAATGTTGGCTAGATTTCCAACAAGAATGCCATGGCAATTTCAAGAACATGACGCAACACTTAGTCTCCGTCAATCTCAGCTAGCTATACTTGTACCAGATAAACCACCCTGAAAAAGAGGAAGCAAATGGTGTGTGCTGAGAAAGAGGGCCCTACCCTATAAAGAAGGAAAGAGAAAAGAGAAAAAGGAATTCCGAGGAGAATGAAGAATTAGAAAAAAAATTTATCTTTGCATCAAGTTCTCGTGAAAAATCTCAAAGAAAGAGAGGTGATGGTAGCTGCTATAGCATAGATGAATTACAGAAGCAAGGTAGGGGAAGAGAAATTTGCCCTGAATTTTACATCAAATCTCATTATTAGAGTGAAGGTTGGAGCAGCAAAAGCTTCCAACAGTTCTACCTTTATACTTTGATTTGAACTTTGTGATTCATAAACTTAAATAATGAAGTTGAATAGTTTTATTTTGGATTTGAATGTCCAACCCATGAGCTAAATCTCTTTAGGTTGGAATTATTTGGGTGAATTTGTATTATCTTTAATGCCCGTGGTTTGGTTTTGAGTAGATAACTGTTCCATTCTATTTGTGATTATTTTAAACGCATGCATGCAAGCTCTAGAAATAGATGATTGTATGGTATGTTATTAGATGTGATTTAATTCTGGAAAGGTTAAATAGATTGGATTATTGTCAGATGATACAAGCAAGTATTCGAAAGAATATTTATAGCACTCTAGACGTAGAAGTTACGACCTGTACAAGGAAAGGAATAACAATTTGGATATCATTCTTGAGTTTTATATTCATACAAAAACATAAAATCATAGCTTAACGTCTGGCTTTCGAAAGAAGCAAACTGCAGTATTGAGTCCCTGAGCAATAGAATGGTCAAGATTTTGTCATAGCATTATTCTGATATAAAAATAAAACCTGAGTAATTCCAACATTTATCATTCAACAGTACAAAGTCTTTCCCACTTATTCTTTGAGAATTGCCACAACTTTTTAATTTCCCTAGCATATTTTCATTCATAATTGATTTCATTAATCTATTCATTAAATTTCTTTATCAATTTGTCATATGTTTCTTTTGCACAGTTTAACTAGACATTTTCATACTAATAACATAACCAATTATTTTAATAAATTCCGATCCCTATGGAGATGATACTCACTTATCACTTTATTACTTAATTTAACCTGTGTACTTGCACATTCGCATTATACATTCACACACGACAAGTTTTTGGCACCGTTGTCGAAGATTAACAATTTTAGTCAAAAATTTGGTGTGTTATTACCTATTTAGTTTTATTAGTTTAGCTTAATTAGTTGTTTTGATGATCTCTACTTTTAAGGATTTTTGTTGGTGCATGACTAGAGATATTTTAGAAATTGAAAAGTACTCTTTTGATCTAGAAATTGAGAGAACCTTGAGAAGAAGGAGAAAAGAATTGTGAGAAATGGAAAGAATTAGAAATGATCATGTTAGAGAAGAGCCATTACATCAGGAAGGAAGGGATGCTAATATTCCTCGAATAATTGATGACAAAGACAGACCCATTAGAGAACATGTAGTGTGTTGCATGTGAATAACTAATGCAATTGTGCAAGTTTCATGTCATTCAAGTAATAAAGTGATAAGTAAGTATCGTCTCCATAAGGATCGGAAATTGGTAAGAAATTGAGTAAGTTATTATAATCCTATTAATTATACTAAATAGCAGGAAATATTTTCAATTTGAATAAAATGTTTATATAATGAATTAATGAAATCAAATGCTAAAAACAAAGAATTTATATGGAAAATAAATGTTGTGGAAAATTACAAAGAAAAGTAAGAGTATTTCTGTTGTTGAATGAATAGGGCTGGAATTATTTAGGTGAAATGTTCATATCAAAAAAAATGTCATGGAAAACTATTGTCTAATCAACTATTATCTAAGTTATTGTATTCTATGGAACTCTGGATTAATAACTACCATGAACGTTCTTCTTTGTACAACTCACAAGATTTATGTCTAGATTGCTACGAATATTTTATCGAGTATTCACTTGCATCAAACGACCCAAGATTCAGTAAATTTAACCTTTTCAAAATTATAAATGTAACACCACTAACCCGTATCCGTCGCCGGACTAGGATCACGAGGCATTACTGAACGTAAACTTAGTTCTGAACATTCTCATATTAACACAGGTCATATTCTTATACATGTAAAGCATATAACTAATTAAATAATAAACATACATTATAAAACATATTGCATATACAAATCACAGGTTCATCACTTTGATGATAAGCGAATACCAAAACAAAAATCAAACATTTTATTTCTTAATTCTATACATGCGCATGTTTGACCAATTAAATTATATCACAAGGCAGTTTATCCCTTAGCAAATATGGCATTATCAATTTTACAAATGATCAAAAAATATTTCATTAAACATTAAAGTCATACCAATTCCACCATTCAAACTTAAGTTAAAAGTTTACCAATTGCATTCCCGAATACAAATATATATATTTGTTACTTATTAACTATCCTTTTTACTAACAAAACATACCTAACACCTACCCAACATTTATCTTCATGAAATGCACCTATTTTACCAACCATATAAACATAATATATGTATATACATTTCTATTAAAAACCAAATCATAATGACAAGTATCATTCAGTTATACACATATACAAATATATCATCAACCTTTTGCTCCATTATTAAGCCAATTTACTAAACCATTCACAAGACAAAACATATTGTGAAAATAAAATAAAATAAAGAACACGCAGATTTTTACGTGGAAACCCTTTTGGGAAAAAAACCACGAGAAGAGGAGAAGAAAATTCACTATGTCGAATTCGAATTATTACAAGAGGAATAGACTATGTCTATTTATAGGCTTGTGAAGCCATATTCTAGTAAGAATGAAATACCTTATTCTAATCAATATTAAATAGATAGAATTTAATAAGGTTTAAAAAACCTTATTCTAAAATAAAATAAAAGAAGTTTAATTTTATATAGATTCTTCTTTTATTTTATTTTACCACTGTATTTTATTTAAATAAGGATTCGGGTCACTTAATTCTAACAATCTCCACCTTGACATGAATTCTCAATGAACAAGTTCTTCATCGCAAACTCTTAACGAACAAGTCTTCCACTTCTTCCATAAAACCCCTTAAGGGTTTAACGTCAACAACGAACACCAACCAAGTCTAAGCAATGCTTAAACTTGGTTATAGGAAGTGACTTAGTCATCATATCTGCAGGATTTTCATGAGTACTAATTTTGCTCACAAAAATATCACCACGAGCAATAATATCACGAACAAAACGATATCGAACATCGATGTGTTTTGTTCTCTCATGAAACATTTGATCTGTTGTAAGGAAGATGGCACCCTAACTGTCACAAAATACTGTGCTGATTTGAAGGTCTTCATTGAGTTCACTAAAGAGTCCCTTCATCCAAATAGCTTCTTTACAAGCTTCAGTAATCGCCATGTACTCAGCTTCAGTGGTAGACAAAGTGACTGTAGATTGCAAAGTGGCTTTCCAACTGATTGCACAACCTCCGATTGTAAAGACATAACATGTGAGAGATCTTCTTCTATCAAGGTCTCCAGCAAAATCAGCATCAACATACGCAATGACTCAATCTCTAGTTCTTCCAAACTATAAGCAAACATCAGTAGTACCTCGTAAGTATCTTAAAATCCACTGAACTACTTTCCAGTGTTCTTTACCGGGATTCACCATGTATCTGCTAACTGCACTGACTTCATATGATAAATCTGGACATGAACAAACCATAGCATACATGAGAGATCCCACTGCACTAGAGTATGGAACATGTGACATGTACTCAGTCTCATCATCTAATTGTGGAGACAAAGCCGGTGAAAGTCTAAAATGGGCTGCTAAAGAAGTACTAACAGGCTTAGCACTCTGCATATTGAACCTGCAAAGAACTTTCTCAATGTACCATTCTGACTTAGGTACAATTTACTTGCTTTTCTATCTCTAAAAATCTCCATACAAGTATCTTCTTTGCTGGTCCCAAATCTTTCATCTCAAATTCTTCACTTAGATGGGCTTTGACCTTTCTTATCTCTCATTTATCTTTTGCTGCTATCAACATGTCATCAAGTAAAGAAGTAGATACACAAAACAACCATCACTGTTTTTCTTAAAGTAAACACAACTGTCAAAACTATTTCTTTTGAAATCATGAGAAGTCATAAAGGAATCAAACCTCTTGTACCACTGTCTTGGTGACTGTTTCAAACCGTAAAGGGACTTTTCCAGCAAGCAAACATAGTCCTCTTTTTTTGAGACTGTAAAACCCTCTGGTTGTTGCATGTAAATATCCTCCATAAGTTTTCCATGCAAAAATGCAGTTTTTACATCTAACTACTCAAGCTCCAAATCATGCATGGCCACAATACCAAGCAAAGCTCGAATTGAACTATGCTTAACAACTGGGGAGAACATATCTGTGAAGTCCACTCCTCGAATTTGACTGTAACCCTTTGCAACAAGCCTTTGCAACAAGTCCACTCCCTTTTTTCTTTTTAAACGCCTATTTAAAACGTACAGCCTTTTTACCTTTAGGAAGTTTCATAAGATCCCATGTTCTATTTTTGTGGAGTGATTCCATCTCCTCTTGTATAGCAAACATCCAATTTTCTTAGTCTTCACAGCTAACTACTTCAGAATAATTAGATGGCTCTTGATTCGGATTTATATCTTCAGCCACATTTAAAGCATAAGCAATTAGATCAGCCTCGGCATACTTCTTTGGAGGTTTAATTTCTCTTTTAGTTCTATTTTTAGAGATATAGTATTGTGGTGAAGAAGCAACTCTATTCTCAATTTTTGTACTGGCTTGAGGAGTTGACTATGTATTAATCTGATGCTCCACCTGCCTTTGATTTTCTTTATTGGAAGAGTCTTTAAGTGATAAGTTAGGTTGCATAGCAGTTTCATCAAAAACAACATCTCTGCTAATCACAACTTTTCTATTTTTAGGACACCATAACTTATAACCTTTTACACCGGCTTTATAAGTAAGACAAAACGCATTTAATGGATCTCGATTCCAATTTTCCATTATCAACATGAGCACATGATGGACACCTAAAAATCTTTAAATCAGAATAATTAGCAGGATTACCAGACCATACCTCTTATGGAGTCTTTTTCTCAATGGCAACAGATAGAGATCAGTTGATCAAAACACATGCAGTAGAGGCTACTTTTGCCCAAAACGACTTTGGTAAGTTGGCATTTGACAACATACATCACACCTTCTCCATGATCGTTCTGTTCATTCGTTCTGCAACGCTATTTTGCTGTGGAGTATGGCGAACTATCAAGTGTCTCATAATACATTCTGACTTGCACAATCTATTAAACTCATCAAAATAGAACTCTAAGCCATTGTTTGTGTGGAGGTATTTTATTTGTTTTCTCATCTGTTTTTCAGTTATAATTTTCCAAGACTTAAATACGGAAAACACATTGCTTTTCTGCTTCAGGAAGAATGCCCAAACTTTTCTAGAAAAATCATCAAAAAGGTTAGCATATAATTAGCTCCACCTCTCGAAGGCACTTTGGATGGCCCTCACAGATCAGAATGAATATACTCCAACATTCCCTTCGTGTTATGGATTCCTCTGGTGAATCGAACTCTCCTTTGCTTCCCAAAAACACAATGCTCACATAAATTCAGTTTGCAAATTCCTTGCCCATCAAGAAGTCCTCTTTTGCTCAATTTTATCATGCCATTCTCACTCATATGCCTTAGGCGCATATGCCAAAGTATAGTAATATCATCATCTGACAAGGAAGAGGAAGCGATAGCTGCATCACCAGTAACAGTAGAACTCTGCAAAACATATAACTTGGCAGTCTTTCTCTGCTCTTTCATCACAACAAGGGAACCTTTGGAAATCTTTAAAACCCCACTTTCAGCTGTGTATTTGTACCTTTTTAAATCAAGAGTACTCAATGAAATTAAATTTCTTTTCAATTCTGGAACATGTCGTACGCCACTAAGTGTTTTGACAACTCCATCAAACATATTAACTTTAATTGTTCCAACACCTGCGATTTTACACAAAGCATTATTTCCCATCAAAATAACACCTTAAGACACTATTTCGTAAGTTGTAAACCAATACTGATTGGGACTCATGTGGAAGGTGCAACCTGAATCAAGTATCCATTCCTCGCTTACTTTAGAATCATTGACAGAAGCGACTAGAAGTTCACCATCGCTGTAGTCTTCTACAACATCAGCTTCACCGGAATTTTTTGGTTGTTTTCCCTTTTGATTCGCAGCCTCCCTTTTAATCTTATTCTGTAGCTTATAGCACTCAGATTTAATATGCCCTTTCTTCTTGCAGAAGTTACAAGTTTTACCTCTGTTTGAAGACTTCGATCTACCCTTAGATTTACCGCGAGGATTCCATTCCTGTGTCCTTCCACGATCATCATCAGCATTCTGATCTTGTCTCCCACGAACAATGAGACCCTCTCCCTGAGATTCAAGTTTAACCATAAGGTTCTTCATTTTATCATACGAGATCAAAGAATCATAAACCTCATTAACTATGAGAGACTTGCGGCTATATAAAATCGTATCTCTAAAGGTTGAATAAGACGGGGGCAATGAACAAAGTAGAATCAACCCTGGATCTTCCTTATCATACTAAACCTCCATGGCCTCCAAGTTTGAGAGAATTTCTTTAAACACTATTAAGTGTTCATGTACAGATGCACCTTCCTCCAAATGATAAGCTTAAAGACGCTGCTTCATATGCATCTTGTTTGTTAGAGTTTTTGACATACATATTTGTTCTAGCCTCTTCCACAATGCAGTCGCGGTCTTCTCTTTTATCACATCCTGCAAAATTTCGTTGGACAAATGCAGATGTAATTGTGTCAACGCCTTTTGATCTTTACGTTTCTTCTCTTCATCTATAAATGTTGAAGGCATCTTATCTATCCTTAGCAGGGCATCCTCCAGATCCATCTGCACAAGAACTCTTTGCATCTTAATCTGCCATAACGCAAATCTGGTGTTACGATCCAACAACGAAATTTCATACTTCAAAGATGCCATTACTGTGATCGAGATGAACAACCCGAAAGCTCTAATACCAATTTGTGAAAATAGAATAAAATAAAATAAAGAACACACAGATTTTTATGTGGAAACCCTTTCGAAAAAAAGACCACGGGCAGAGGAGAAGAAAATTCACTATGTCGAATTCGAATTATTACAAAAGGAATAGACTATGTCTATTTATAGGCTTGTGAAGCCATATTCTAGTAAGACTGAAACACCTTATTCTAATCAATATCAAATAGATAGAATTTAATAAGGTTTACAAAACCTTATTCTAAAATAAAATAAAAGAAGTGTAATTTTATATATATTCTTCTTTTATTTTATTTTACCACTGTATTTATTTAAATAAGGATTCGGGTCACTTAATTCTAACACATATCATAATAAACACTTACCATATTCTAACAAAACTATATATCATTTAATGTCAATTTACATAATAATAGCTATATCAAACATAACAACCAATTTCATTTATATTTTATCTATACAAAACCATAGCCGAATCAACTAAACATACTTCTAAAAAAATATATATGTGCACCATGACCGATTCATCAACCACATCTAAATCAACCAAACATACCTATGTATATTTTATGACCAACTCATTCATATCATATCCAAATTCATTAGTCAACTTCAATGCACAAAACACATATCATAAATTCCTCTCATTCATGGCACAAAGCATTATAACCAAAAATAAGCTCAAACCATAATTGAAACATAACCGATTACAAGCAAATAAGTTAAGCCATTTTCGCATGGCTTATATACATACACTTTCAAAATAAACTAACTCCAAGGCTAGCCTATACATGCCATAATTTGAGTTCAACTTATTAAGTACCAAAGCTGTAGATAGTGTGATGAACTTTACTGACGATCCCCGAGCTCGTAACTTGATCCAAAATCTATAAAATAGAATTAAACACACACACAGAGTAAGCTTTTATAGCTTAGTAAGTCATCAGCAAATAAACAACCCAATGATATAATCAACGTAATTAAACTAAATCAAATTATAATATCATTATCATTTTTAGTTACAAACTTACAATTTCATAAATAATATATATACTTTCATACACCTTAGCCGAATGCTTATTTAGGTAGATTAACAAAATATTATTTAACTTCTAAAGCCAAAATGTCATTATATAACTAAGTACACTTTTACACACATACACAAGCTTATAAATCAAAATACAACATCGTATACATATACTAATTATATGGCCGAATATACATGATCATATATACACATATTCAAGAATCAATTCAATAATATTCATATTATTTATTCACAAGTTCGAATACACTTACCATATTCATATTCATTCTTCCTTAACTTCATACATGATTTGCAACAAATGTCAAATAATTTACTTAACTTATTTCAAGTAGGTAATAAACTAATTCATACCTGATCATTTTAGCTCATTATACACATTCGATTACAACTTATCGTTGCCCGATGAACCATTCAGAATTGGATAAAACACTTGGATAATGACATATATCATACAATGCCAACGTCCCAAACGTGGTCTTACATGTAATCACATATCGATGCCACTGTCCCAGACAGGGTCTTACTCGTACACATATATCGGAGTCACATATCGATGCCAACGTATAAAACGTGTTCTTACTCACACACATATATCGATGCCATGGTCTTGCTCGTACATCACATATCGAATCCTATGTCATGACATATGTATCCTAGCTATTCCTAAGGTTCATATGGGGCTTTCGGACGTCGTAACCTGGTCGAAACGAATTCATAAACATTTCTGTCAAACTTATTCACATTTGGCTATTACATAAATATATTTACATATTTCAATTCAGCATATACAATTCACATTTAAATAAAATTAAGTACGTCAATTTTCTTATAAACTTACCTCGAACGATGAAAAATAGAACGGGACGACTAGTCGACAAGTTTAGTTTTCCCCCGATCCAAATCCGATTTCTTTGGTTCTTGATCTAAACATATTCAAATTAAACTCATTCAAACATATTTTCATTCAATTTAGTCCAAAAACACATAAATTATCAAATTACCATTTTACCCTAACATTTTACACTTTTTACAATTTAGTCCTTATTACACAAAACACAAAATATACAAAATTTCAATATACCCATGTTAGGCTGAATGTTCCTAGTGTTCATATAAGTCCATATATTTCATTTATTTCACATTTTAGTCCCTAAATTTATTGTTTTTTCAATTTAGTCCTAATTACTCAAAATCATCAAAAATTGCAATACAAAACGTGTTAATCTATCACATATCTTTTATTTTCTACCATCAAACAACAAAAATCACAAGCTTTCAACAATGGCATAACTTAAAATATTCACCAAAATTAGAAATTCAAGCATGGGTCTTTTAGATAACTTAGCAGCGATCTCAAAAATGTAAAAGTTATCAAAAACCGAGCTAGTTACATACCTTGATTGAGCTTGAGTATGGCCAAATATAAGAAAACCTTATTTTTTCTTTTCTTTTAGGTTTCGGTCATGAAAGAAAGTATGAGCACTTGGTTTAAATTTATGTTATGAGCACTTGATTTAAATTTATGTTTTATTATAACATATATTAACATATTATTTAATTACATATTTAACCTTTATTTTATAATATAAAACCATTATAATCTTGGCCATTGCCATCCACTCTAATTGTAAATGGCTTAATTGCATTATAAATGCCTCACATTACAAAGACAACAACAATTAAGCACTTTCACATTTAACCACCAAATTTTCATTTTACGCGATTAAGTCCTTTTATTTAATCAAGCACTTAAATGAAAAAATTAAGTCACGAAATTTTCATAGATATAAATTCACACATAATAAACACAGAAAATAATTTTAAAATGTTTTTTTGACTCAAATTCATGGTCTCAAAACCACCATTCCAACTAGGCTCTAAATCAGGCTATTACAACAATTACATCTAAGAACACAACACACAATCAACTGTGTTTAGAGCTTGTATACATGTATTTAAAATAAGCATAAATCGAATGAAATAATGACATAGACAATCTTAGATCATGGGCATTAAAGTTGATAAAACATTCACCCAAATATCTCCAACCTAGAAAAGATTTAGCATATGGGTGAAAAAGTTAATATCAAAATAAAATCATTCATCAACATTCCCAAATAAGCTCGAACCACAGAAATTAAGAAAATAAAAGCAAAAATGCAGGATTATCGCCATACTCCAGTTTCTCTTTGATCTCTAGATTGTACGTGAATTCAAGATAGCTCTCTCTCCCCCTTCTTTACTTTTGTATTCTCTCTATTAAGATGCTAACCTTTCTTTCTCTAGAATTCTCCAAGAGAGAAAAATAGCTACCACCAGTTTTCTTCCCATACCAGTTCTCCCCCTTTTTTCTTCTTCTCTCTCATTCTTTTATTAGGTAGATTCGTCCCTCTTAGCACAGATTTGTTTCTCCTCTTTTTTAGGGTGGTTTTTCTGGTACATGTCCAACTAGCTGAGACTGACATGGATAGAGTGTTGAGTCATCTTCCGGAATTACCATGGCAATTGTGTTGACAATCAATCTTACCATTTGCCATGGCAATGTTTTACTTCCCTTCTTTTTCTTTTACTTCCTTTTCATCCTCTTCTTCTACCTGCACCTATGTCCAACCCCAACCGCAACTTTTCCATCCCCCAGTAATAAAAGTAACAAATGATAACCATTATTGCGCAATCCAAGCTTTGGTTATACAACGTTCCAAAATTATCCTAAAAATGTAGATGTATTTACTTAATTACAAATAATTACTTCCATCTAGAGGCCTAAAATACAACTCTTTTCAATAGTTATCATACCCTAAAACCTGAATTATTACTTGTCCTCAAGCGAATAATGCATGAATGGGCATTAATGCAAGCAATTTCCAAAACAATCAGTCACTAATTATATTGCCAAATCATAATGAGCATACTATGTACCTCTATTCTCAGCAATATTTTATAGAAACAAAGAAAAAATTCTTATAGTTCTTGTAAATATATCTAGCAAATGAAATGCAGAACATGTTTCCTAAAGATACAAGTTTCTAAATATTTAAGTAATTAAAACTATAGCAGATTTCTTCTAAATATACCTAGGTTTTCACTCTCCTAACCTCAGATTCTTGTTAGACATTTATCCAATTTCCAACACAAAATTTTTCTAAGGAATTCATATTGTCACATGATTTTATACTTGAGAACCTTAACGGAGCATACACTAGACTGCCATGTATTATATCATGTCACAATTTGAATATAAATCACTCATGAACCAAAAGCTTTTAACTAAAAAGATGGATGGAGCAAACAACTACCTTCTTAGCAATTTAGCATGAAAATTCAGTGGAGTGTCCCTAAAATATATACTTTTTTTTAGGCAAACACTCATATCTAAACTCATTTTTTTGGTCAACAATGTAATGGAGCAAACAAAATATTACTGACCTACTCAATAGATTCAAACACTGGAGTATTCATATTATTTTACCATGACATAAATTATACACTATTACTGTATTGAATTTAAGTTAAAAAGCCCTAAATTTATTCAAAGACTGCAACTATAGCCCAATTGCATTTATATTTCAATTATTCTACTTTTAGAAATTAATTTTCAACAACTATCCTATGCTAAACATGCTTAAACAACTATCACAATATTTTCTAAGTTTACAAAGAAGAGTTATTATCTTCATTGAACATCATTGATAACCATATATTCACATAATCAAGTAATTGAATGGCAATTGACTGTTATGGAAAATGCACTATATGAACAATTAACAATGCAATGTATATGCACAATACACCCGCAAACCAAAGGGATGCATTGTCCTCAATGCATGAACATGACAAAGTTAAATGAATAAAAGCTACATGAATGCAATTAACAGATATGAGCTAAAATGAATGAAAATTATCAAAATCAAAATTTGGATTGGAAGAATGTTACTTTACTTGGGCTGTGCAGATTTCCTTGCATCTCATTTGTAACGTCACTGCCTGTCCTGGTCACCACTATCAGCTTCAACAATGTTATCAATAGCCTTCTTGAATATTTTTCTTTTAAGTTGGTTGATGGGCACCTTTTCCTCATCATTTTCAGTATCTAACGTTGTGAGTTCATCTGTAACACCCTAACCCGTATCCGTCTCCGAAATTAGGTCATAAGGGCATTACAAAATAAAACACAATTTCGAACAATTGAACAAACATTTAAATAATCACAAGAATATGTTTCATAAAATTCATTAAGATTTAAAACGTAAGCTAACGCAACTTTTAATTTGAATATTTCATATTATTGATAAAAATTAGGCATAACATTCACAGGTAACTATATTAAATTATAATGCATCAAAAATTCTATAAATATGGCATTAACATGGAAATTTTTATGAATGACATATATTTTACATATTAATACTATTAATAGCAAGCATTTGATAATAAGTCAACTTACTTCATCCCTTGGTCTGACTGGCTATCATATATATGTTATATGCATTCATTATTTACACTTATTTAACAAGTTCATATAACCATTAGCATATAAGTATTAGACATACATAATTAGTAATACATCTCTCGTGCCAAGTTCATGAAAACTTAATTAACATGTAAGGCCAAATGCATGTACGCATGTACCAACTTATTGTATAAATGAGCATTACAATTGTGACATGCATATGCTTTTCTCTTTACCTAATATTTTATAATTTATATTAATCCAATGTCATTCATAATAAGCTACATGACCGAATGTACATATAATCAAGACAAGACTATTATATATTATAATTACGTCCTATATATATATTCAATTTAAAACCTAGCATACATGTATTTATGTAACATAATCATCTTATGCTCATGCAAGGTACGCATTTACCCAAAAAGCCTAGGCCACACTTGATATTAAAGTATCCAAAATATATCAAATGGTTGACAGCTTAAATCATGAACCACATGCAATATTTATCATTATTAATTAAGCTAATAAAATTAGAATATAAACACCTAACATTAAAGCAATGTCACATCTTATATTTTCCATCACATGATAATGAACATACCATACATACATTTTATCTATACTCATTCAAAGCCGAACCTTGCTGCCTAAAAATCATATATGCACCTAAACTTCCATCATAAATTATCAATAGATAGACTCATTAAACATTTGACTAAGAATTTGCATAGCCTATTTTAGCATAATATGCAAGCCATTATCAAAACATATAGTGCTCATCACATACATTGTACATTCAAGGCACACCACTTAGTAACCAAGATTAATATAAGTCTTACCTATCATAACTGATCACTAATATAATAATTTAGCCATTTTTGCATGGCTTATATACATAACCAACTTTCAACATTTTCAAAATAAAAGCCAGCCTATACATGCCATAATACGGGTTTAACTATTTAAATACCGAGGCTATTGATAGTGTGATGACTTTGCTGACGATCCCCGAGCTTGTAACTTGAATCCAAAATCTATAAAACAAAGAATCATATACACAAAATAAGCTAACATAGCTTAGTAAGTTTAAAGTAAATAAACAATTCCAAAATATAATCAATTCATTTCAATTTAAGTCATACTATATTAATAATGCCATCTTTAGCTTTGAACTTACAAATAAAATGGATAATAGCATTTTCTTGCATAAGACTAACATAGTCGAATGGTATGACATCATAACAACCAAATGTAAAATCAACTTTCTAGATTAGATTATCACTACAGGATCCAACACATATATAGATATCTATTCGCATAACCACAAGAATCCAACTATTATTATCATGTGCCTTTACTACTAGTATGAACGAATATATGTATAATTATATATATTGATATCCAAAATTTATTTCATAATATTCATAACATTCGTTCGAATCAAATGCACTTGTTCATTTCACATAAATTTGTCTTTTGCATCACCTAAAACTTGTCAAATTTCAAGTCTCACACATACCTTAATATCAGTAGCTAACAATCTAAATCATACCTGGCTTTTAACTCATTTACACATTCAATCGCAATTTACCTTTTCCCGATGAACCATTCGGAATTGGATAGGACACTTGGATAATTACAAAGATCGTACAATGCCAACGTCCCAGACGTGGTCTTACATGTAGCCTCAAAACGATGCCACTGTCCCAGACAGGGTCTTACTCGTAAACACATATCAGAATCACAATTTGATGCCATAGGATTACTCGTTCACATATACCAAAATGCTATGTCATGACATATGTATCCTAGCTATTCCTAAGGTTCATATGGGACTTTCAGATGTCACAACTTGATCGTAACGAATTTAGAAACGTAGAAACCAAGCTTTTTCATATTCGGCTATTATCAAATCTAAGTTCTAACATTTCATAACCGCATGTATATTTAATATTTAGCTACAATTGAACATGTCTATTTGCTTATAAACTTACCTCAGACGTCGTAAAATGGGACGGGGCTGCTAGTCGACAACTTTCATTTTTCCCCAGTCCAAATTCGATTTCTTTATTTCTTAAACTAAACATATTTAAATTAAGCTCATTCAAACATATTTTCATTCAATTTAATCCAAAAACACATAAATAGGCAAATTACCATTTTACCCCTGACATTTATAATTTTTACAATTTAGTCCCTATTGCACAAAACACAAAATATGCAAAATTTCAGGGTACCCATGTTTGGCCGAATATTCCTAGTGTTCATAAAATAACATAGATTTCATTTATTTCACATTTTAGTCCCTCAATTTATTACTTTTGCAATTATGTCCTAATTACTCAAAATCATCAAAAACTCCAATACCAAATATGTTAATCTAAAACATATCTTTTATTTTTCATCATCAAACAAAAAACATCACAAGCTATCAACATTGGTACAACTCAAAATATTCATCAAAATCAAAAATTAAAGCTTGGGTTTTGAAGTACTCGAAGCAACGATCTCAAAAACGTAGAAATTATAAAAAACCGACAAAGAACGAACCTTGAATTTAGCTTGCAAGATGGTTGAACCCTAGTTCTTTTTATTTTTCTTTGGTTATTTTGATATTTTGCTAGTAGAAAGTATGAACACATTATGATTTGTCTTATTATTTTATAATATACTTTATATTATAATATTTTATTACAAAAGTTACTATTTTACCCTTACTTATTATTATGTATAAATTACTTACTAATGCTCGAATGTGTCCATGCAAGTATGTAAAGGTATATTTGCATTATAGGTGCTTCCTTTAATAAAGGCAATAGCAATTAAGTACTTTCACATTTAACCACTAAATTTTTATCTTACGCAATTAAGTCCTTTAATTTAATCGAACACCTAAACGACCAAATTAAATCACAAAAATTTCACAGATATAAATTCACACAAAATAAACACAGAAAAAAATTTAAATATTTTTCTGACTCAGATTCATGGTCTCGAAACCACTGTTCCAATTAGGGTCTAAATTGGGCTGTTACATCATCAATCAGTTGATGAATTGCACATTCTTGGGTAGTCATAAGGGCCATGGATTGTGGTGCAAGTACAGTACTGAGTGGTATCCATTCCATCATTATCATATTCAATATGGACAAATTTTTCCCTAACTTCATCTCTCTCTAGTTCTTTATTTGTATGTGGGAGCAACAATAGATTCTTCATCTTCTACTTCAAGATTCAATAGTAGTTCCTTAGGAAAAATATGAAATTGTGGCATTGAGCATGAGAAATTCTTTTGCAGGGATTTACAAATGGAAATATCATGTTACAGACATATTCCCAAAAGATGGCCATCTCCTCTTGAGCTTTGCCAAAGTCAGTGACAAGCATTTTCTGAAGTTTTTCTAACTCACAGAATTGTTGTTTCAGACCCTCTATAGCTTCAATCGTTCTCTACTCAAAATTAGTGTAAGAAGTCAAGGGGACTGCAAAAGTAGTACTAGGAGTAGAAGATGGAGGTGTGCCAGTTTGCCTTGGCCTTTCCTCGCCAATTGATTTCTGTATAATGTGCTTTGTAATAGGCCCTTTGTTTGGAAGGTGGTCTTCATTTGGTGAGAGGGGAACCTTGACTCTTTGGCAAAGTGCAATAATCAGTGAGGGGAAATTTAAGGTGCCAATATTATTTTGGGCACAACGATGAATCTCACAAAAGATAATGTTTCCAACATAAATCTTTCAACCCACCGTTACGAAATAGAGAAGAAATAATTGATCCTTTGAGATTGTAGCATTATGTGTAGAAGGAATGAGACGGGTTTTCAAGAAATGGTACAAAATCTTGCATTGATGCTTCAATAAGAATCTATCAACGATGTAACAATCATTTCTTGAAATTGACCATTGTGTACCTTCCATACAAACATCAGTGAGAAACTGGGTTAAGCACTCTAGGGACATTACCTTCAAAAAGTCAGCATGCTTGTCAGGACCTTCCGACAATCCATAGTAGGCATTGATGGGGTCCTTATTAAATAAAACTGATACATGTATATAAATGCATTGTTAGGAGAAGTAATGTGGGCATAAAACTCTTTCACTACCTTTAGGAAGACATCGTCAGGATGGAGATAGAAGATTCCCCATCCATGCTTTTCGACAACTGATGAGATGGCCTTTGTATACCTCATGAAGGGAGCATCCTAAAAAAGGAATCCATTTTCCATGCAGACTGGTCTTTTGGAAATATTTTTATGGTATTTATCTTCAGCAAGTTTACTGAAAAAGGTGCACAGAGAGGCAGTGTTCGAAGCAGAAGCTATTTGGAAAGCCGATGAAGAAAATATAGGAAGCTTGAAAATAAAAAGGCTAGATTTTACTGCGGTCATGACTAAAACAGAGAGTAAAAGCAAGTAACAAAACAGGATGAAAATGAGGGAAGAAACTGAACCGACTAGGTTAAAACATGAGAGAGGAGAAATTGTGACATGTTTAGTAAGAGTGGTTTTAATCATGGTCTGACAAGGCAAACAATTTGGCATTTAGCAGGAAAAGAATATGTATTTAGCGTAAATTTGTGAAAATTAAAGGAATTGGGCTAATGGCTTCAATTTGTATGTACTTTAGCCTAAAAAGAAACCTATAACAAGAGAAAATGAATAATTAAATAAATTTATTGGGTAATAAATAAGAAAAAATAAAAATAAAATAAACGAAGAAAATTTCTACAAGTGAACAATATTAAGTATTTTGAAGAGAAATAATCTTTTGTCGCGCATTATAAGAGCTCCAAAATAATGTTTTAGGCATTGACCATTGACTTTAAAAGTGGATCTTATATTTCCATCTTTAAACGTCAATAGCTCCATAAGGGTATATACACTCGACTTCAAGTGGTCCAGACCATCTCGACTTTAATTTGCTAGGAAATAGCTTAAGTCTGGAATTGAAGAGCAAGACTTGTTGTCCAAATACAAATTGTCGAGGCAAAATTTTCTTATAATGCCATCGCTTTGTCTTTTCTTTTTACTATCTGGCATTTTCAAAAGCTTGAACTTGAAATTCATCCATCTCATTAAGCTCTAGTAAGCGATAAGTTGCAGCAGCACCCCAGTCCATGTTTAGTTTCTTGATTGCCCAAAATGTTTTGTGTTCTAGCTAAACTGGAAAATGATGTAACTGCTCATTTTAGGGTCAAATCAAAACAGTGGTTTCGGGACCACAAATTTGAAGTATAAATATTTATTTTTATTATTTCTTTATGGTCCAAATTATGATTGAATGATTGTGTGAAAATTTTGTTAAGAAATTTTATCGATAGAGTGTCCAATTTGACTAATAGGACTAAATTGCAATAGGTGCAAAATGTGTGTTCTAGAAGCTAGAGGTGTCTAATTGCTATTAAATTCTAAATTCGAGGTCCTAAAATGGTAATTATACCATTATACTTTAAGTTGGACAAAAATGGACATGGTTAGGTGAAATTTCAAAGTTTGGCATTAAGGGTATTTTGGTCATTTGGTTAATAAAGACCAAATTAACTAATAAAAAGATGCCATCTGCTCCAATTTATTCCCCATTAGCCGAATTTCTCAAGCAACCATAGCTAGGGTTTTTGGCCAAGCTTCCAAGATCGATTGTAAGTCCGTCCTTGTCCCATTTTTAATTATTTTTACATTTTTTGTGAATGTTGTAACTTGATTTAACTATTCTAAGGACTAATTTGAAAGAAAATCAAAGTCTAAAATTTTACCCATGTTGAATATTTGTGTATTCTGATGGTTAATGGTAGAAAATGTATGTTTGGTGTTAGATATACAACATTTACCAAGTTATTTTTGATGAAAATGTCAAATAGGGACCTATTTGTAAAAGTTATAAAATTCGTGAATAAATGTGAATAAATGAAAAGTGTAGGCTGTTATGAGGAAGGAATGGGTTCAACTAGGCTTGGGTGTGATGAAATTGAATGAAAATCATTTTACGATCCTAGAGACTAAAATGTCAAAAGTTGAAAAGTTAGGGGAAAAATGTAATTTTTTCCATAAGGTGTTTTTGGGATTAAATTAAATAATGTGATGATTGAATAAGTTAAATTTGGTATTATAGATCAAGAAAGAAGAGGTTCTGACCTAGATCGAGGAAAGAGCAAGGTTGTGGACTAAGCCGAACTATTAGCCATTTTGTATTGAGGTAAGTTCGTATGTTAAAAATAAGCTTTAGAATAATTTTAAAACTAAGCTTTAGAATAACTGTACTTAAATGCTTTAATATTGCAAGAATTGTAAGTTTGATTATGTGAATCAGTATAATTCTACGAATGAGTTCAATGACGATTCGGCAAGTCAGAAGTCTCGTTGAACCTTAGGAATAGACTAGGATACAAGTGACATGTCACTAGGGTCATTATGTGTTATGTGATGATGTGATTTGGGTGCTGGTCTTGTAGGTCCTACAGGTGGCTGAGTATACCGACATATGTTGCGGATACTTGACAGCTTGTGTGAGCATGTAACACCCCTTACCCGAGTCTGAGGCCGGGACGGGGTACGAGGCATTACACGAATTAAAGATAAGCACACAAGCATATCTGAATCATAAAAACTCGATCAAATTTAAAACTATTCAATAATTGTCTAAAAGACCTTGATATGTGCCTACAGGGCCCAAAACACGCTTTGTAAATGATACGGGGATAGTATGAACATTTTTGGAAATTTTGAAAAGTACCACTTGAAATAGGGGCGCACGCCCGTGTGGCCATTTTGACCTAGCCGTGCCGAAAGCCCGTATGGTTCACACGGCCTAAGCACAAGGGGACACGCTCGTGTCCTTAACCCGTGTGCATTTAATTCCAAAATTGAACCTACAGGGGTTTTCACATGGCTGGGCACACTCCCGTGTCTATATCCCGTGTCCCTCACACAGCCATGACACACCCATGTCACAGTACGTGTGTAAAAATCTTGACATTCTATTTCTGACGTCAGCAACAATTTAGGGCACACGCCCGTGGCCAGAGGTCGTGTCTCTACATGGTGAGATACAAGACCGTGTCTCTGCCCATGTGTTTACTACCATGCATACTGACTTACAAATTCAAGTGCAGGCACACACGGCCGGATAACACGCCTATGGGGCTGACCGTGTGTGGCACACGGCCTAGACACACGCCCGTGCGTCTACCCATGTGGACAAAAATAAGGCTATCTACCAAGCCTTTTTGCCCCCCTTACTTGCACTAACTTATACCACATCATTATTACCAATTCCATACATCAACATAAGGCCAATTTAACCACAACATGATAATTAAAAACAACCCTCATTACACTATAACAATCCAAGCATGCATTTATTCATTCATGCAATTTTCCCATCCATGAACATCATCAATTGCATATCATAGATAAATATTAGCCATAATTTTTGGCCTTATACAAAAAAATGGTTTCATCCCAAGCTAACACATTCGGCCAAAAAACAAAGACACAGAACTTAAAAGACAAAATCTTATACATGCCATATTAAAAATAAAAGAACTAACTATACCAAGCTTCAAATGATAGTGTGAACGAGACCTCCACCGGTATCTGATCCATGGGTTAATTTGGCGGCACTATAAGGAAAAGTGGTAAGCATAAGCTTATTAAGTCGCATGTAAATAATGAAATAACTACAAGTTACCATAAGGGATCATACTCCCAATATAATTAAATTTGCACGCGAAAGTGAGGATTCATAAATATTAATTGTTATATTCATCTCTCACCAAGCATACACCATTGATTGAATTCACATTTCATACTTCATGTAAAATACACAGATGGTCATAAGCTCGTATTTTGAAATTCTCATTTAGGAACATGTACCTCTCACCACATGGTCATAAATTCTCACTTACACACATATTCATATTTTAAAAAAAATGCACTCAAACATACCTTCCACAAATTTAAGTAAATCTATTTATCACATTCACTTAGTCAAATAAGTTAGACACATAATATCATGTCAATGTCAAACGAACATGGATGAGTTTATAACGAGGTAAACTTTCGTTTCTTTTCACTTTCTATATTTCTCCACTTATGTCTATTTCATTTTACACTTGATCTCACAAATATCATCACGTCACCAAGATCAATTTAAGTACACCAATATATCCACCAAATTATGCGAACTTACTTAACACATTTTTACACTGTCGATGGTAGCTCGGTTGGAAACACTTCTGTCTCAACAGAACTATTTCATCGAGATCGGAAGGCATCACACTATCACAGGTAGTAATATGACATGTATAGCTTAACTCTTACACATACTAGGTAAGTCCGAGAGCCGACTAAACCATAGCTCTGATACCACTAAATGTAACACCCCTTACCCATGTTCGACGCCAGAAGAGGGTACGAGGCATTAAACGAGTTTCCATACATGCCAAAGACTTAAAATACTTTAAACCTTTATATATCGATCAATAGTTTGATAGTGTGATTTAACCTCGAGCGACCTCCAACTCGAGCTAACATCTTCGACACTATAGGAAAAGGAAAGGGAGTAAGCATTATGCTTAGTAAGTAGTATGTACATATTAATAAACAATACATTATCATACTTTAAAAAAAGTCACAATATGTTCCCGGAATATTACCATCACAAACACACATACTTTAACTATTACAATCATAAACAAGTTCAAAATAAGCTGTCTAGCAGAGTACCAGAAACAAAATTATTTATTTATGGAACTACAGAACTCCAAATTACAAACCGTTAATTTCCATGAAACTAAATTCACATATATTCTTACCATAAAATTTTCAGAATTTTTGTTCTAGCCAATTAGTACAGTTTATTCATTGAAGTTACCCTGTTTCACTGCTCAACTTTCTAACCACTCTTCACTACGAATCATTTTTTCCTCGTACAGAATTCAAAGGATGTTCTAGTTTATTTCATTAGAAACTAGACTCATTAAGTATTCAAGCATATAAATTATATCCCTAAATATTTGTGTACAATTTTCAATGATTTTCCAGTCAATAGGGGATCACGTAGTCATCTAACCAGTTCTCAAAAACTTAAATATCTCATAATATAGAATTCATTTGCTTGCTCTGTTCTATTATATGAAAATAGACTCATTAAGATCTAATTTGATATCACATCCAGTCTCTGATTTAATTTCTACTATTTTTGGTAAATTTTTAGATTCACGTCAATGCAACTATCCAGAACAGTTTTATTGTCAATTTTGATCTTTCACACTTCAATTGTATTCATCACTTTCTCATAACAATCTTTCCAATTTCCAATCACATATCGAGCATATTGCTCATAATTTACACACATATTTACTTACACTTATCATCACAAAGTCATTCACAATTTCATTTAATCAATTTCCCCAGTTGAACGCTTAGGAATAATAATAGATACGTGATGGTATAGCACACAGCCCACCTTTAAAATCGAAGCTCTCTTGTACACATAATGGCCTTCACTTAGCACCACTCATGTGCCTAGCTCGATTGTACACATAATTTTGGCTCTCTTGTACACATGGTGAACACTTAGTACCACCCATGTGACCTAGCCAGTTTATCTCGAAGCTCTCTTGTCTACATGGTGCCTTTCACCTGGAACCACGCATGCGATCTAGCTACATATATCCCGTACTCTCTTGTACACATGATGTGCACTCAGCACCATACATGTGACCTAGCTACATACCATCTATATCATCCAATCTTTCTGAAGGTTCAACCGAGATTTCTCTCTCTTTCTAATACTTGATTCCATACTTCATAGTCAATTATGATTCAAAAATCAGCTACAATACATAAAATATGCTAAATACAAAAACATAATAAAGATAATGTATTATTTACATACAAACTTACATACTTTCTCATTTCCATGTCGAATTAATTTGAACATTTAAATCATCATAATTATACTTACTTTCAACACCTCGGCAATCATAGTAAATATATCAATTTTACATTGAAACATGCATAAATTAATTCTTATTATATCTATGATACCATTATTCCCGATTTTCGATTTTTCTTCCCATTCTAGATTCAAATCTCGTTTTTCGGGATCAAAAACATCATATTTTACTTATTTGGTTTATGTTACTATTTCAAAACAGCCCTTACTCAAACTTTGGCAAAATTACAATTTTGCCCCTAAACTTTTGCATATTTACACTTTTGCCCGTAGGTTCGGGAATTAAACTTCATCCCTTTTCTTATGTTTATGACATGATGATTATTTTTCCTTCAATGGAAACATCAATTCTCACTCTAACACATAGTTATGAACAATAACAACTTTTACCGATTGCCGTTTTACTCATTTTTGCTTAAAACGCTTAGCAAAGTTGTTTAACATAATTTCAGCCTTCATATTCTACCATAAAACATCAAAATAAACCACATTTCACCTATGGGTTTTTTTCCAAATATGAACCCTAGCTTAAATTATTGCTAGAATAAGCTTAATCAAGTTTCCGGGATTCCAAAATCGTAAGAACTTGAAAAATGGCCAGAACGGGACTTACTATTGAGCTTGGAAAAAGCTTGGAAACCCCTAGCCCATGGCTTCCCCCATGCTAATTTCGGCCCTCCATGGAAAAAGATGATCAATTTTGGCTTTTTTTCCCATTTTTTTTCTTTTAATTACCAAATGACTAAATGCCCTTAAGGCCTTTCTTTAAAATTGTCCTATTCGATGCCCATTTTTGACCAAACGAATATTTTTTTTTATGGGTCTTTAAACCCCCTAATAGGCAAATTAAACAGCAATCTATAAAATTTATTATCAATACTCTAACACATGCATCTAATCACTCGTAAATCATAAAAATTAATTGAAATAAACTTTTCTATCTCAGATTTGTGGTTTCACAACCACTATTCCATTTAGGCCCTATTTCGAGATGTTACATTTCTCCCTCCCTTTAGGGATTTCGTCCCAAAAATCTTTCCGGTAAAAAGATTCAATATCTTTTCTCAAAATTTCTTAAACATCTCCAAACAAATTTTCTTCAAAGAAGTACTTTCAATATCACCCCACTATCAAATTGAAATCCAATATAACTAAGTTTCAACTCGGTATGACCTCTATATTAATCGAAAACTAATTTCCAATTCTCACACTTGCTTTCACTTTTTTTAACCAAAAACTCTGCATTCAGCTATTAAACAGCTCAATCATTATTCTTCTGTCTAATTTTATCATTACTAAATCCACATTATCTCATTCACAATCAAAATTTGT